>NW_027118792.1:370000-450000 GCF_036417845.1 Apteryx mantelli | reverse complement strand
ACTAATACACACTGATAAGATTCCCCTCTCAGTCTTCTCCAGGCTAAACAGCCCCAGCTCTCTCAGTCTTTCCTCATAAGAGAGATGCTCCAGTCCCCTCATCATCTTTGTAGCCCTTCGCTGGACTCATTCCAGTTGCTCTATGGCTCTCTTGTACTGGGGAGCCCAGAACTGGATGCAGTACTGCAGCTGTGGCCTCAGCAGGGCTGAGGAGAGGGGGAGGATCCCCTCCCTCCACCTGCTGGCAACACTCTTCCTCATGCACCCCAGGATACCATCGGCCTTCTTGGCCACAAGGGCACATTGCTGCCTCATGGTCAACTTGCTGTCCACTAGCACTCCCAGGTCCTTCTCCGCAGAGCTGCTTTCCAGCAGGTCAGCCCCCAACCTGTCCTGGTGCATGGGTTATTCCTCCCTAGGTGCAGGACCCTGCACTTGCCTTTGTTGAACTTCATGAGGTTCCTCTCCACCCAGCTCTCCAGCCTGTCCAGGTCCCCCTGAATGGCAACACAGCCCTCTCGTGTATCAGCCACTCCTCCCAGTTTTGTATCATCGGCAAACTTGCTGGGGGTGCACTCTGTCCCTTCATCCAGGTCATTGATGAAGAAGCTGAACAAGACTGGACCCAGCCCTGACCCCTGGGGCACACTGCTAGCTACAGCCCTCCAGCTAGACTCTGCACCGCTGATCACAACCCTCTGAGCTCTGCCATTCAGCCAGTTCTCAATCCACCTCACTGTCCACTCATCTAACCTGCACTTCCTGAGCTTCCCTATGAGGATGTTATGGGGGACAGTGTCAAAAGCCTTGCTGAAGTCAAGGCAGACAACATCCACTGCTCTCCCCTCGTCTACCCAGCCAGTCATTCCATCAGAGAAGGCTATCAGGTTGGTTAAGCATGATTTCCCCTTGGTGAAGCCATGCTGACTACTCCTGATCACCTTCTTGTCCTCCACATGCTTGGAGATGGCCTCCAGCATGAGCTGCTCCATCCCCTTTCCAGGGATGCAGGTGAGGCTGACTGGCCTGTAGTTGCCTGGGTCCTCCCTCTTGCCCTTTTTGAAGACTGGGGTGACACTGACTTTCTTCCAGTCCTCAGGCACCTCTCCTGTTCTCCAGGACATTTCAAAGATGATGGAGAGCAGCCTAGCAATAACATCTGCCAGCTCCCTCAGCACTCGTGGGTGCATCCCATCGGGGCCCATGCATATGTGGGTGTCAGGTTTGCTTAAATGATCTCTAACCCCATCCTCCTCAACCAAGGGGAAGTCTTCCTTTCTCCAGACTTTCTCTCTTGCCTCCAGGGTCTGGGGTTCCTGAGAGCCGGCCTGAGCAGGAAAGACTGAAGCAAAGACAGCATTCAGTAACTCTGCCTTCTCTGCATCCTTCGTCACCAGGGCATCCACCCCATTCAGCAAAGGGCCCACATTTTCCCTAGTCTTCCTCTTGCTACTGATGTCTTTGAAGAAGCCCTTCTTATTGTCCTTGACATCTCTTGCCAGATTTAATTCCAAATGGAGCTTAGCCTTCCTCCTCGCATCCCTGCACACTCTGACAATGTTCCTCTATTCCTCCCAAGTGGCCTGTCCCCCTTTCCACTTTCTGTATACTTCCTTCTTCTGGTTGAGTTTTGCCAGGAGCTCCTTGCTCATCCATGCAGGTCTCCTGCCTCCTTTGCTTGACTTCCTACTCATAGGGATGCACTGCTCTTGATCTTAGAGGAAGTGATGCTTGACTATTAACCAGCTCTCTTGGACCCCTCCTTCCTTCTAGGGCCCTAACCCATGGCATTCCTCCAAGTAGGTCCCTGAAGAGGCCAAAGCTTGCTCTCCTAAACTACGGGGTTGCAATACTACTCAGTGCTCTGCTGCCTCCTCGCAGGATCCTGAACTCCACCATCTCATGGTCACTGCAGCCAAGGCAGCCCCCAACCTTCACATCTTCCACCAGTCCTTCTTTGTTTGTTAGTACGAGGTCCAGCAGCACACCTCTCCTCATTGGCTCCTCCACCACCTGTGTCAAGAAGTGATCCTCAGTGCTCTGTAGGAACCTCCGGGACTCTTTGTGCCTAGCTGTGTTGTATCTCCAGCAGATATCAGGGTAGTCAAATCCCCCATGAGAACCAGGGCCTTGGATTGTGAGGCTACTTCCAGCTGTCTGTAGAAGGCCTCCTCGACTTCCTCTTCCTGATTAGGTGGCCTGTAGTAAACACCCACAACAGGGTCACCCATGCTAGCCTGCCCTTTAATCCTTGCCCATAAGCTCTCAACTTGCTCTTCATCCACTTCTAGGCAGAGCTCGATACATTGCAGTTGCTCTCTCACATAAAGAACAACTCCACCATCTTGCTTTCCTGGCCTGTCTTTCCTAAAAAATACGTAGCCATCCATGACAGCACTCCAGTCATGTGAGCTATCCCACCATGTCTCTGTAATTGCAATGAGATCATGGCCCTGTGACCACACACAGATCTTTAGTTCTTCCTGTTCCCCATGTCACGAGGACACCACACATCACATGGAAACTTCCACCTCTCCTGTTTTCTCTGTCATGGGAATTCATTCTTTGAATTTTTACAATGCAGTCACACGCTTTAGGACCTGTTTATCACCGTTCAAGGATGAGGTAGCTTGTCTGGCCAGGTGTCCCTCTGGAGTCCCACGGTAATTATGCTGAATTTCAAATTTCAAAAGTGGCACGAAGCTTTCCTTGATGGGCAGGGAAATTGGCAATGAGGTGCCCGGGAGCTTTGGCGAGGCAGGGAAAGGACAGCCCCGGAGACAGGGGGTGCATCTCAGTCCCTGCTCCCAAGGCAGCTCTTTCCCACGGCTGTGCTGTAGCTGTCTGGCTGCAGCTGTGGGCATTGCATCCCAAAGGCGGAGGGGATGTGTGTCTGTGTGAGAGCTCCCACTGTTCCCCCTTTGCAGCAGTGCAGGCATTAGGAAGGGAGGAGGTGCCTTTTCTCATGCTAAAATCCACCTACAAATGCAAAATAAAGATGGTTGGTGACTGGTCAGAGCTGGAGTGGCCAGCCTCTGCCTTGCAATGGGTTTCTCTGCAGGCAGGATGAAGGAAGATGTGTTAAAATCCCCATGTGCTATCCCACAGTTATTTGCGTGGACGTAACGGATGAACCTTTCTATCGAAAACACCATTCGTCTCTGTTAGGAAGCTCTGGTGTGAGCAGTGTTGGGGCACTCGTGTGGAGCTGCCTCATGACAGGCCTTGTGCATTGGGGACCTCTGCAAGAGAAATCTTTGCTTGAGGTTTTTTCAAGTCAATGCTTAGTGGAAAGTGGCCAAGCTCTGGAGTGCAACCACCTGGGCACAGAGACAGAGCAGCCAATGCAGCCAGAGCTCCTCTCACATCGCCCCATGTGTCAACCTCTGTGAGATGCTGTCAACCTCTGTGCAACGCCATCAACCCCTGTGAGATGTCCCCCATTGGAAAGGCTAAGGGAAGCCCTGTCCTGCAGGCCTGAGCTCAAGGTGGGTCTTGTACCCTCTTGCTGGAGCATCTGGGACTTTTTAAACTGAATCCAGCAGGATTTGCACAAAACCTGCTGAGCTTTCAGGGGCAGTCCTGGGACTATCACTCTGGTAGTGCACCTTGCCCAAAGCTCCTCATAGCCTGGCTACGCTCACAGCCTGCATCTAGCAGGCTAGATCTTCTCTCACTCTCATTCTCCTGTCCTCTTTTCTGAACACCTTTTATTACTGGCCCACCAGTGTCTCTTCTTCCAGTGCCTCCAGTCAATGCAATAGTAAGGGTCCGGCAGGGGAAACGCCTGGACTCCCGGCAGGAACAGATACACAAACACAAGGCACGCTAACGTCAATGCTGAGTGTTTATTACCTCTGTGTCTGAGCGGGGGTTCCCCAGTGATTTCCCGATCGAGGCAATAAAGGAGTGGGAGAGTCCCTGGCACTGCTGAGCATCGGTCCATGGCGAGGAACACCGGGGGGGCACTATACATGGTTTTTGTGTACTACACACATGTGCAGTGGGCACATTGAGCTCATCGCTAATCTCGAGTCAAAGCCCAGGTGCACACCACACTGGCATAGGCCCAGCTACATGGCTATGGGTCAACATGTCCTGTTGATGCTCCTGCCTGCAGCAAATCAGTCCACATCTGCCGCCTCGTTACCTTTCCACTCAATTTAGTAGTCCCTGCCAATTTTCTTCCTTTGGAATTCGGAACTGCTCTCGCTTGCTTAGTATCTGGTTCACCAATAAGTGTCAAATCCCTTATATTGTGTATTAAAGCCCCCACTGTTCCAGTTGCAGGCATTACTATGCTAAATAGTAAGGGCTTTAAGGCACTTGGAGCCCCCCTTAATAACTGGGTCTTCATCTGCCACGTTATTTCCACACTGTCCGGTCCTTCTCCATCTGCTAATCCGATTGCTACCCCTAGCTGCCGCAACACGTTGATCCCTTCCTCCAAAGTACGCCACGCTCCCACTGTGGCGGCTAACTCATCGGTGGACGGATAAGCACCTACCACAGCAGCACATAACCATTGATATAATGTTGGAGCTACGATAATATTTCCTGCCCCGTCCCGTGGAGCAGTTAATTGGGTAAGATAATACTGAACTTGAGCATCGGTTGATAAGGGGCTCATTAAATTCAGCTCCTCTCTTACGAGACTAAGCGATCCGGCACCTGCATCCCATGCTCTCACTACCCAGGCTAACAAAGACTCCCCATGCTGCTGCTGGAAAGCAGTTAAAAACTCACGCAATTCCTTTGGGGTATACGTCCTAGATTGCTCCACTCTATTGCCGTCTACTTGCCTCTCCCCCTTCAGTTGCACAAGAGGTCGGACCTGGGGAGTAGCCGATTCTCCTTCTAATCCAAATTCAATCTCTGAGTCAGATGAAGTACTCCAAATATTACCATCCCACTCCTCCGGGTCCCAGGAAGGTCTAGTTGTTATTGCTCTCACCTGTGCAACTGTAGCTGGGGCTTTACCATAGCGCACACGGTGCTTGTTAGCCATTCGTAAAGCTAATCGCTCTACCCTATGGGTTAATTCCTGACTCTTTTCAGCAATCGCAAGATCAATTTGCGTTTACATGGAATAATAAGCAATATACGTTTCAAGTCCTTCCTCAGGGCTATAAACATAGCCCCACTATTTGCCACCAGATGATCTCAGCTGATCTTCCCCCCCCCCCCCCACTTACAGAGTGTACCATCCATCATTATATCGATGATATTTTGATAATGGGACCTTCTGAAGAACAAGTCCGTGAGCAGTTATCATTGCTGGTACAGACCCTACAGGAGCGGGGGTGGACTGTAAACCCTAAGAAGGTACAGGGGCCGGACATCAGTGTGCAATTCTTAGGGATAGCCTGGAGGGGGCAGACAAAAGCTATCCCTGAGAAAGTGCGCAATACCATTCAACAGTACCCTGTCCCCACTACTGTGAGACAACTACAAGCTTTTTGGGGCCTTCTGGGGTTCTGGAGGACCTTTATACCCCACTTAGCATATTTAATGCGGCTGCTACAGTGTTTGACCAAAAAAAGTAGCCAGTGGCAATGGACCAAAGAACAGCAGCAAGCCTTCGACCTGTGCAAGGAGGCGGTGGTCCAACATTGCGAACTATTCACTCCATATGAGGGACGACCTTTCGAGCTGGAGGTAACGGTCGTGGGGGATACGGTGTCTTGGGGGTTGTGGCAGCAATGTGCCCACGCAAGGCGGGAACCTATAGGTTTCTGGTCCCGTTCCCTGCAAGGGGCCAGAGCAAATTATACACCTCTAGAAAAACAGCTCTTGGCTGTGGTGTGGGCTTTGCAGGATACCGAACGAGTTACAGGACGTGACCCGGTGACCATACACACCCCCATCCCCATTCAGGCATGGGTGACAGATGATACCATTAGGGCCCATGTGGGGGTGGCCCAAGCTGCAACTCAGTGGAAATGGAAACACTATTTACAAGCCCGGTTTAAGGCAGGGAGAAAGGACATGAGCACCCCGCATGCAACCTTGTTAGGGGAGGTACGTTTTGAGCACATGCCTCTATTGTCAGAGCCAGAGGGGCTGCCCCCCCTTGCTCCCCCAATGGAGCCATCGCCTGTCCAAGAGGCCCCTCCTTTTGAGACGTTATCTCCTGAGCAACGAGAGTGGGCCTGGTTTTCTGATGGCAGTGCAGTGTATTCCTGGGCAGGAGAGCGAGTGTGGCACTCTGTAGCATATAATCCTGCCACGGATACTATCTGTTTTGCCTCAGGAACGGGATACTCAAGTCAGTGGGCTGAATTAAAGGCTGCAGCTATGGCTCTCAATGAGGGAGATGCACGCTACCTCTATACGGATAGCTGGGTAGTATACAAGGGTCTGCGAACCTGGTTACCAACATGGGCCGCTGCACAGTGGAAGATACATGATAAGGAACTCTGGGGGAGCCCCTTGTGGGAAAGGATTTGGGACATTGTGCAAACTAAAGCTGTGTCTGTGCGACATGTCGATGCCCATCAGAAGCAGGAGACCCTCGAAACTCAGCATAGTACAGCAGTCGACCAGATGGCAACTCCCTCAGAGTTAAAGCAAGCTTGGCAAGCGCATGAACGATCAGGGCATCGTGACCCCATCACAGCTCAGGCTTGGGATCTATCACGAGGCCATCCCATGTTAGCCCTACACTGGTATAAGACAGCCCGTGCTAACTGCCCCGTTTGTATGAAGATAACAAAAGTGCCTTTCACCAGCACATATGGTTTCATCAAGCGAGGCGAACAACCCTTTGCGACCTGGCAGGTAGATTATGTAGGCCCGTTACCCCCCTCACAGGGGCGAAAGTATATACTGACTGCTGCAGACACTTACACAGGCCTTATGTATGCATATCCTACCTCCCACGTGAATCAATCCTCTACTGTACGGGGCTTAGAGCAGCTCATGTATACTTATGGTGTACCAAAAGAAATACAGAGTGACCAAGGTACCCACTTTGCAGGCCATGTAGTACAAGAATGGGCAAAGGACTTGGGGATCACCTGGGTCTTGCATATACCATACCACCCTCAAGCTAGTGGATTAATAGAGAGAATGAATGGCCTGCTAAAAGAACAAATTCGAAAGCTTACCACCACGCAAACCTTAAGGGGGTGGATGAGCATGCTCCCACAAGCGCTGTTTATGCTTAACAACAGGCGTGTTGGAATGCTTACTCCCTATGAGCGAGTACAAGCCAAACCGACTCTAGCAACTCCTGCTCGGATATCTGTAATGGAAGGGGGAATTGCCCCCTGCATACTCGCCTCCGGGGAGGTGGAATTCTATACACCGGAGCAACTCACGATTACTGAACAAAGGGTTATAAGCTTACATTTAAGACTTGACTGCCCTTCACAGTGTGTATGGCTGTTTACACCTTTGATACCTGTCCAAATAGCCCCGCTTTTATTGACCTCTTCTCAAGATTTATCTTTCCAGGTATCCGTATCCACGCCAGTGAATATTGCACAGGGAGCACCAATACTGCGAGGAATTCTGATCCACAGTGACGGAGTGCCTCAAGTTCAGCAAACACCCTCAACACACTCTTTAGCCAGTGTGTGGATACTAACTCCTCAAAAGGAAAAGCAGCCTGGCACTGTTCTAGCAGATGGTCCAGGAGCCACTGCTCTAGTTCTTCCTGATGGTGATACTATGCCTTTCTATCTTCCCATCAACAGGTTATCACGCCGGCATCTGTAAGCTACTGTTGAGATGTTACCTCTTGTTGACCACGACAGATGCCGTTAATCTACAAGACCATCCAGCTTCCCATGTAAATACATGGATTTGACTCACACAAAGATCAGCTAACCTCTCTGCTTTCTGTATTGCAGGAGGACGATCAGTGGATGATGTCTTAACTACGTGTTACATAGGTGTACCAGCTCCACTCGTGGTACTACAGAGTTACATTAAAAAAAAAAAAAAAGAGTATTTCTGTTACTCCCATGAATTTATACAATTTGGGTATTGTTTCCCAAAAGATGACACCTTGGGCTTACTCTTTTTGTATAGCTAACATATCTAAAGCATATATTTGCTTTCGCTTTGTAAATGCTACCTCTGTTCTGCGGTATGTAACCAATACACAGTTAATTTGTAATGACACTATAAATATTGCTTATGCATCTGCTCACATTATACTACCCTTAGGTTGGTTCCTTCTGTGTGTCACTACAGCATATATATATGTGCCAGCCAACGCCACAGGTGGCCCATGCACTGTAGACTGTGTTACTTTAAGCATCCTTCCCTTTATGATGGAGCGGCGAAGGACCCCGTGACGTATCCTAGATGCCATTTGTAACCCCCATGTAAGTTTATTTCCTTGTGCAGAAGCCCTAGGCCTATTGCTAAGCCTAGTTGGGATCCCGGGGGTGGTGGCGCATGATTGTAAACGGTTAGAGCATGTTGTCTGTGCTTTAGCTCAAGGCTTAAATTGGACATCTAGAGCCATTGCCTCTTTTAATAAAGAGTTGGTAGCAGTATGGCAAGAAACACTGCAAAACCATCTAGTGATCGACTGTCTCCTACTGTGATACAGCCATGGATGTCCTGACTTTGCCGGGATGTGCTGCTTTACCATCACTGAAGAATCAGCATCTACTGAGACTGATATCAGCCACTTACAGAACATTATCCAACATACCTGGCAGAATGGCGGAGATGCCTGGCTGGCTAATTGGTTTGGCTCCCTAAGGGGATGGCCAGGCCACCTCCTACAAGGAGAACTCTTGTTTATCTTTCACATTATATTAGGTTATGTTTTGATTTCATTACTTTGTAAATTCCCTTGCCCTCATACCCCACGCCCTTCTGAAGACTGGAATGGCCTGTAACTAGCCTTCCGTCGCGGGGGTGGATGTATGGGAAAGTGCGGAAGAATGTCGAGGAGATAGGCGATGGAAGCTAGCCAGACCGTTCCGTGGGAAAAGGAGCATCAACAGGACATGTTGACCCATAGCCATGTAGCTGGGCCTATGCCAGTGTGGTGTGCACCTGGGCTTTGACTCGAGATTAGCGATGAGCTCAGTGTGCCCACTGCGCATGTGTGTAGTACACAAAAACCATGTATAGTGCTCCCCGGCGTTCCTCGCCATGGACCGACGCTCAGCGGTGCCAGGGACTCTCCCGCTCCTTTATTGCCTCAATCGGGAAATCGCTGGGGAACCCCCGCTCAGACGCAGAGGTAATAAATGCTCAGCATTGACCTCAGTGTGCCTTGTGTTTGTGTATCTGTTCCTGCCGGGAGTCCAGGCGTTTCCCCCGCCGGACCCTTACAGAAGCAAAGGAGATGTATTATTACACTTTTTTTTCTTTTTCTTTTTGTGTTCTTATCCTCCTCCTTTTGTTCTCTTTTAATACATTGGACTTGGGGGTGGGGGGTGGGCTGTGATGTTTTTGTTTGCAAAGGAAGACAATTTTCAAAATTACGGTGGGTTTCAGTTACAGAAACACAGGCATCTTGGTGCCACTACAAACACCCTGTTGCCCTCTGCCAGCCTCCAGCATCAGCTCCAGAGGGGCTCTCGTCTCCCCCAGGTCCTGCATGATAGCTGTCAGTCCCAGGGAAACACCTCAGAAACACTGGCGCCTCTAAAATTGGCACTAGATGCTTCATGTTTAGGAAACTGAGCTCTGCCTGGAAAGTCGGAGAATATTCTTCAATGGTTAAAAAAAAAAAAAAAAAAAAGGTACATTTCACCACCTGAAATCATTGAATCATTTTAATAAAAAGTTAATGTTTTCCTATAGTGCCAAACTGGAAATTTCCAGGAAGCGCATTAACCTTAGGAAAAGAAATATTCATCTTCCCCAGTACTTGCATTACTACTGCTCTGTCTATTATACAGTGTTTTTATTCTAACTAATCTTTCATGTATTTCTGCACGTCCTTATTAAGTCGACCATTTCTAAAGTCATCTGTTCAGAAGACTACCTGGACATACCCATTAGGCATTGTCCATTCAGTTTTCCTCCTCCTGTTATTCTTTGTTCATTCAGACACCTATCAGCTACCCAGCTGCTGCTCTGAACTACAGGGATTTTAAAGCTTGTCTCCTCTTTCAGTAGTTTGTCTAATTTTCTCATTAGGCAAGTCCTTAAACTGTGTTTCTAGCTATCATTTCCTATCTCTTTATCTGAAATACTTCCAGTAAGGTTATTCCCTGTGGAATAGTTATTCCCTGTGGCCAGTCTGTACACCAATGCACGCAACATGGGGAATAAACAGGAAGAACAAGAGATGTGTGTGTGGTTGCAGGGCCATGATCTCATTGCCATTACAGAGACATGGTGGGATAGCTCGCATGACTGGAATGCTGCAGTGGATGGTTACAGGCTGGTCAGGAAGGACAGGCCAGGAAGGTGAGGAGGAGGAGTCACCCTTTATGTGAGAGAGCAGCTGCAATGCATGGAGTTCTGCCTAGGGGTGGATGATGGGCTGGCTGAGATCTTGTGGGTAAGGATTAAGGGGCAGACTAACATGGCTGGCATGATTATGGGCAATTGCTAAAGGCCACCTGATCAGGAAGAAGCAGGTGAGGCCTTTAAGAGACAGCTGGAAGTAGCCTCGCAATCACAGGCCCTGGTTCTCATGGGTGACTTTAACCACCCTGATAGCTCCTGGAAGGAAAACGCAGCAAGGCACAGGCAATCCAGAAGTTCATAGGCCCTGATGGGATGCACCCACGAGTGCTGAGGGAGCTGGCAGATGTTATTGCTGGGCCACTCTCCATCATCTTTGAAAGGTCATGGAGAACAGGAGAGGTGCCTGAGGACTGGAAGAAAGCTAGCGTCACTTCAGTCTTCAAAAAGGGCAAGAGGGAGGACCCAGGCAACTACAGGCCAGTCAGCCTCACCTGCATCCCTGGAAAGGGGATGGAGCAGCTCATGCTGGAGGCCATCTCCAAGCATGTGGAGGACAAGAAGGTGATCAGGAGTAGTCAGCATGGCTTCACCAAGGGGAAATCATGCTTAACCAACCTGATAGCCTTCTCTGATGGAATGACTGGCTGGGTAGACGAGGGGAGAGCAGTGGATGTTGTCTGCCTTGACTTCAGCAAGGCTTTTGACACTGTCCCCCATAACATCCTCATAGGGAAGCTCAGGAAGTGCAGGTTAGATGAGTGGACAGTGAGGTGGATTGAGAACTGGCTGAATGGCAGAGCTCAGAGGGTTGTGATCAGCGGTGCAGAGTCTAGCTGGAGGGCTGTAGCTAGCAGTGTGCCCCAGGGGTCAGGGCTGGGTCCAGTCTTGTTCAGCTTCTTCATCAATGACCTGGATGAAGGGACAGAGTGCACCCCCAGCAAGTTTGCCGATGATACAAAACTGGGAGGAGTGGCTGATACACGAGAGGGCTGTGTTGCCATTCAGGGGGACCTGGACAGGCTGGAGAGCTGGGTGGAGAGGAACCTCATGAAGTTCAACAAAGGCAAGTGCAGGGTCCTGCACCTAGGGAGGAATAACCCATGCACCAGGACAGGTTGGGGGTTGACCTGCTGGAAAGCAGCTCTGCGGAGAAGGACCTGGGAGTGCTGGTGGACACCAAGTGAACCATGAGGCAGCAATGTGCCCTTGTGGCCAAGAAGGCCGATGGTATCCTGGGGTGCATGAGGAAGAGTGTTGCCAGCAGGTGGAGGGAGGGGATCCTCCCCCTCTCCTCAGCCCTGCTGAGGCCACAGCTGCAGTACTGCATCCAGTTCTGGGTTCCCCAGTACAAGAGGGATGTGGCACTACTGGAGGGAGTCCAGTGAAGGACTACAAAGATGATGAGGGGACTGGAGCATCTCTCTTATGAGGAAAGGCTGAGAGAGCTGGGCCTGTTCAGCCTGGAGAAGACTGAGAGGGGAATCTTATCAGTGTGTATTAGTATCTGAAGGGAAGGTGTTGAGAGGATGGGGCCAGACTCTTTTCAGTGATACCTGGCAACAGGACAAGAAGCAATGGGCACAAGCTGAAACACAGGAAGTTCCATCTGAACATGAGGAAAAACTTCTTGACTGTGAGGGTGGCCAAGCACTGGAACAGGTTGCCCAGAAAGGCTTTTGAGTCTCCATCCCTGGAGATACTGAAAAACCACCTGGACGCCATCCTGTGCAATGTGCTCTAGGTGACCCTGCTTAAGCAGGGGGATCGGACTAGTTGATCTCCAGAGGTCCCTTCCAACCTCAGCCATTCTGTGATTCTGCAGCTGTTACCTTTTATCACCAATTTGTTTCACTGATTTCAGGGGCAAACTTTTTTCCAATAAGTTTATTGCTATTTCAAGCATCTATGTATTTCTGCTGCAATTCTGTCAGTAGTCCCTTGAGTCTTAAGCTGTCAGGGAGCAGAAAGGGCCAGCTACTCCCTAAAGGATAGGGAGTAGAATGGCAAAGTGATAACACAGCCATCAGGACAGAGGCCTCACCAGTCAGGGCTGAATCCCACAGTACCAGAGCCAGGCAAACAGGGCAGACACAGAGATCACATCCAGGTTCAGCCAAGAGTCTAGACCATCAGGCAAGTTTGTGATGATGAGCCAGGTCCAAGGCCAAGCCAGGAAGTCAACGCACTGGTGAGGATCAGGTCCAGCGATCACCAGGTAGGTCTGTGGATCAACAGGGTCTAGTGTCTAGAATCTATGCCCAGGCCCAGCTCTGGCTGAGCTGGAAAACAGCACCTTTGCAATATAACTCAGGTAGAGACTGAAGGCCCAGGGCAGAGACTAAATGGGGCTCCTGGGGTCACAGGCAGAGGGTGTGGGTAGAGGCCCCCCGTGTGCCTGCTCAGGGCCATTAAGTCCTATTAGTGCTCACTGTACCTTGACACCACCCTCATTTATTTTGGGAGGGCCAGAGCAGGAGTTTTCTGATGCCTGGGAAAAGGTAGGTGTTGCACCCATCTGCAAGAAAAGCATGAAGAAGGATCTGGGGAATTACAGGCCTGTCACCCTTACCCCAGTCCCTGGGAAGGGATGGGAACAAATCCTCCTGGCAGCCATTCCTAAACACAGGGAGGACAAGAAGGAGATTGGTGAACCAGTATGGACTGACCAAGCGAACTGGTCAAGAGCATTGGACCATGAATGGCTTAATTCATTAATTCCCTGGATAATGGGATAGCATGCACTTTCAGCACACTTGCAGATGATACCTATTTGAAGGTGTGTGTGGGGGGGAGGGGGAATCCTTGAGCAATCTTACCTATTTCATCGTGCTTTGAGTGGGGTGTTTGGACTAGGTGATGTCCAGAGTTTCTGTGGTTCAATGAATCTTTCCTTTGTGAGCTGCATAAAGACAGAATAGGTAGAGGAAAAATAAAAGACAGAGAGGCAGAGCTACACATATATGTCAATACAAAAATAGAAGTTCCTCTGAACAGTGTTTCTCAACTCAACAGTTCTTCATTCTCCAATCAAGGTAGGAAGTTCATTTTGGTAAATGGCTATATATGTATATATATCTATATATGTTTGTGCGTGTATATATAGATCTCTCTATATATCATCATACAGAGAAGGTAATCAGCTTGCTAGTGCATGCTTATGGTGTTGTCAATAGAAACCTATGAAAAATTGATGAGAATTTACTTTAAAAACTCCCTTGAAATTCTGAAAATGAAGACTTTTTCAGCTATTAGACAGAGTTCCTTACTGAACAGATTTCAACTTTCTACTAAAATCTACGTTCTGTTGCACACACAGAGGTGGCTATTGCTGTCTGAGATACCCTGGGGAAGCTGCAGCACCCACCTGCGACTGGGAGATGTGACCCAGGACGTGCAGCAGGCCTTTGTGGCGCATTAGCTGATCTCTAGGAATGGTACTACAAGACATCTCGGTTGAGGCCACTTACTTCTCTCCGCTGACTAGAAAGGGAAGTCTAGTCAACTCAGTTTGACACAGACATCTGCATTGAAGATCTCTAACATTGAATGAGATCGGTCTCATCCCTGCCTCCACCTAAAATGGAGTCACATCTCATTTACCCTGCAGGGAAGGAGCAGGAGTGGGGCTTGGTATTCTAGAGACCACTTTAAGAAGTCACTGTAACAGATATGTTGAGATGACTGCAAATCTGGCTATTCAAAATAGAACTCTACCCCCCCACCCCCCCACCCTGGCCTCCAAGCTAGTCACCCTGCTTCTATCAGTTGAGAGAGTGCTTCCTCTCAGTCTGTGGAGGGTGACTCTCTCTGAACCAAAAGTGATGATTGGCATGCACAGTCCTGGGCAGGAAGTGCTTATGGGGACACTGGGCTCTGTGTATGATGCAAAAATAGGTTCTAATGGTGTAGGGCAGATGTACACAAAATGCCAACAAAAAATGAAACAACAAAGAAATTAAGAAAGAATATAGGAAGCAAAGGAGATGTTTTATTACACTTTTTTTTCTTTTTCTTTTTGTGTTCTTATCCTCCTCCTTTTGTTCTCTTTTAATACATTGGACTTGGGGGTGGGGGGTGGGCTGTGATGTTTTTGTTTGCAAAGGAAGACAATTTTCAAAATTACGGTGGGTTTCAGTTACAGAAACACAGGCATCTTGGTGCCACTATAGACACCCTTTTACCCTCTGCCAGCCTCCAGCATCAGCTCCAGAGGGGCTCTCGTCTCCCCCAGGTCCTGCATGATAGCTGTCAGTCCCAGGGAAACACCTCAGAAACACTGGCGCCTCTAAAATTGGCACTAGATGCTTCATGTTTAGGAAACTGAGCTCTGCCTGGAAAGTCGGAGAATATTCTTCAATGGTTAAAAAAAAAAAAAAAAAAAAAAAGGTACATTTCACCACCTGAAATCATTGAATCATTTTAATAAAAAGTTAATGTTTTCCTATAGTGCCAAACTGGAAATTTCCAGGAAGCGCATTAACCTTAGGAAAAGAAATATTCATCTTCCCCAGTACTTGCATTACTACTGCTCTGTCTATTATACAGTGTTTTTATTCTAACTAATCTTTCATGTATTTCTGCACGTCCTTATTAAGTCGACCATTTCTAAAGTCATCTGTTCAGAAGACTACCTGGACATACCCATTAGGCATTGTCCATCCAGTTTTCCTCCTCCTGTTTTCTTTGTTCATTCAGACACATATCGGCTACCCAGCTGCTGCTTTGAATTACAGGGATTTTAAAGCTTGCCTCCTCTTTCAGTAGTTTGTCTAGTTTTCTCATTAGCCAACTCCTTAACTGTGTTTCTAACTATCATTTCCTATCTCTCTATCTAAAATACTTCCAGCAAGGTTATTCCCTGTGGAAAGTGGCCTTCAGTGGAGAAAATTTGCTCTTAATGTACAGCGGAGGGATGCATTTATTTTTTTTATTTTTTTTATTTTTCACAGCCAAGACAAATCTTTCTGCATCCGTTTGCAGGTAGTTCTCTAAATAAAGCAGGTGGGTATTGATTCATATGAGCTGTAACATTCAGCTACAGTCTTCAGTGGAGAAAGGCTAGAAATGAAAAAGGAGTTAGTTGAGTCCCAGGTGGCTGAGAAGAGAAATGGAGGACCTGGGAGTGAAGATTGCCCATGCAGTGTCTGACCACAAGTACCCTCCTTTTCCTACATGTCTGAACTTCATTAGGAGACACTCTGGAGCAATGCCAGTAGTAGAATGTTGATAACACTTATTCTTCAAGCTGAAAAATGAAGAAAACAACAAAAGAATAAAGGAAAAAAAGAAAGAAACAGGGATCCTGCTTATTAAGTGCTCATTGAAACCTTCCTTTTTCAGCCACATTCCTGAAAGCTCTCCAATTAGCCACATGACACCTGAAGACCTGAAAACAATTATGGGAAGAGACATGGCTCCTTAGGGGTTTGTGTGTATGTGTGTGTGTTTAATGAGCCCTCTGGTGCATTTGTGCAGACACTGAAAGGAGATTGAACAAACCTCTCAAGAATTTAAAGTCAGAAGTCAGAAGCAAACTCAAAGGTTTCTTAGCGCATTAATGGGTCCCACCAAGGGCCATTACCAATGCAGTTGTTAATGGGAACTACAGACTGAAGTGCCCTTCCCTGGAGGCTGGCTAGAGTAGAAAATTAGAGGCACCACTTACAGTTAGTGAAAGAAACTGTACAGGAGGCTTCAATGCCAAGTAAGCCCTTGATATGCTTTGTCAAGCACAAATGTCCATCACGTCGGAAGGGTGATCTTTTCCCTCGCATGTTGCTCAGGGCTCTTCCTCAGTTGGGGAGTGGGGGGGTGGGAGGGGCAATGCCAAGTGCAGGAAAATGGTACAACACCTCCTGGGCTCCCTAGCAGATGAGAAGGCAACAAGGCTTCTGGAGCCTTAAGGAAATGGTGTCTTCTCGTAGGCCATGTTGGCAGAGACAGCAGCCATAGCCAAGGTGAGAAAGACCTCAGTTCTGTCAGGGGCTTTCAGCCTTGCCACCAGCCTTGGCTGTCGCCATCGCAGACATCCTCCACTGTCCCATGCCTGCTCCTGTTCCCCTGCAGACCTTAGCCACCTTCTTCACACACACACACGCACTTCCCTTCTTTGTAAGGGATTACCATAACTATACCCAACTTAAAAATAAAGGGTGGACAGTGTGATAAAGTCATGGGAAAATGTCCTGGGGATAAAGAGCTGGGAGGAGAGGAGGCTGTAGAGGTTTGAGGTAGTCCTTTCAGGATCTAAGCAGGATGAACTTTGGAACTGAGGAAAAATGCAGCAGCTCTCAAAGATTTTGGAATTAGTGCTACTACCACTAATCACATTAACAGTACAATGTTCAGGTAGAATTTCTTCTTCTTCTTGATGATGATGATGTTGATAAACTAAAGCTCTTTAATTTTATTCCTGCCAGTCTCTTACTTCACAAATTAGCTGTAACTTTGTAATAGTAACCTCTTGCACTGAGTTTTCAGAACAGCACTTTCCCTCCCCATTGCTCACTCTTTGCTATCATTTGTATGGTTATATCTCTTAAACAGTATTACCCAAGGCTGCCACTGAGTATCACATCTGCAGCCAGTTCTTCTGAGTTTGCAAGTACAGATCCAGGTGACTCATAGTGGCAGCTGGGCTAAGAAATTGTCCTGCAACCCCTCCGGTACCTCCTGGACTGTTTGAGCCCTGCTGTGTTGCCCTTCCAGTGAATGCCGTGGAGATTAAAGTCCCCCATAACAACCAGGATCATTGCTTCGGAGACTTGCTCAGGTTGCTTAAAGAACACTTTGTCCACTTCTTCACCCTGCTGTAGTGGTTTATAACTTCTGCCACAATGTCACCCTTACTGGCCTCTCCTCTGATCCTCACCCATTAGCATTCACCCAGTCTGCCATCCTTCCCATAGAGGAGCTCCACACATCTGAGCTGCTCCTTCACACAGAGGGCAATTCCCCTCCTCCTCTTTCCTGTCTGTCTTTCCTGAAGAGCTTCTGTCCATCCATTGAAGCACCCCAAGCTGTGTGAGTGGTCTTATCACAAATCAGTCATTCCCACAATGCCAGCACTTCTGTGACCACACACACAGCTGCAGCTCCTCCTGCCTGTGCCCCAGGCTGAGTGCAGCTGGGTACATGTGGGCTGCAGAACCTCAGTTGTGGCACCAGGGCCGAGCACAGAATTGCCACGGTGAAACCTGTTGACGACAGCCAAGGACCCTGTGTATGCTAAGGCCCCATTTCAGAGCAGAGACATGCTGGCCTTAATGGCAGATCACCATGCCATGATGAAATGAGGTTCCCACTAAGAGAGCAAACCCTGCAGTCCCCAAAGCCAGGCTGAAACAGGGCTTGGCTGTGCAACCATGGCAGAAGAGGAGTTTTCTGCCTGAGCTGTCTCAGCGGCACTGGGAGGCCTGTGATGGAAGTGAAGCCAATCTCCAGGAAGGAGTAGGTCCTGCTGAGAACATCCCTGGGAGCGGACAGCCTGCAATCCAACTACACTGTGATCATTGTTAGCATGTTCCCTGTTTCCGTCATCAGGTGGGTGAGTGAGGTTCAGGGAGAGAGAAGCATCAAAGTTTGAGAACACAGACACACGAGTGCAGACCCTGCTGTGAAGTGTCTCCCATTGCTGCAGCACCCTTGGATGCAGATGGGATGGTTCTGGCCTCAGTACCATGGTGTTAGCATTCAGTTGTTGGCATACAGGCATCGAACCACTCTGAGATGTCCTGAGGTGTTTGTCCAATACCCATCCAAAAGGGCATGGCTTTCCTGTAGCTCCTGTGCTGTATTTTCCTGTGGTTGTGCTGGTCACCCCGGCCCCCTGACACAGCACTAGAGGCCTTTTTTATTCATTCGAATGAGAGCCCTGAGTTAGCTTAGGACTCTGCAATGCAGCAATGAGCACTTAGCTTTGTAGTAACTTGAGCTTTAATAAATATTGTTGACATCAATAAATATTGTTGATGGAGCCTAGAGAGAGACCTCGCTCTCCTTATGGTGAGCTCCTCTGCTTGGTCAGCTGAGTAGGTCTGCAGGCTGCCAGGGACTGGTTGATTAAGGCAGGCTCAGATGTCCTGAATGTACACCTCTGGTATCATTTCAGGTCACCAAGGATAGTTCCTTTCCAGTCCTCCTAGGCCATAGCTGATGCTCCAGAAGGATGTGGGTCTTTCAGAATTGCTCCATAGGAGCTTGAAGACATTTGAACATGTCTTGGATCACCTCTGGCACCTCAGATGTCACCAGCTGTTTGTGTGTGAGCAACTGATTCCTCCCCTCCATCTCCATGGATTAGAATGGGAGCTTAATCAAGGAGCTCCCACACAGACACAAATTTTGTGAGCGCCTGAATTGAGGGAAGAGGAATCCCACCTCCTCTGAGTCTGTGGCATGCACAGGAGGGAGATGAAAGACACCTGCATTGACTCATCTGAATCACTGCCCTACATGAGAAAACAACCCCCTCCCTATCACTTTCCGCATGTCCTGCCTGATAACTGGGGAGGAATAGGGATTTCCAGAGGGGGACAGTTTCATCTCTCTTAGACAATGACACCCTGATAGGAGAAATCATGCTGCTGGACTCCACTGCTCTCTCCACAGTTTAGAGAGAGAAGATAGGTGATTACTTTAATTTACTTCAAAGTACATTCTCCAGGAGGGACCCTGCTGCCTTTCAGGAGCTGTCAGCCCTGGAGCCTCAGGGACATCTCGAGAAAGCCCATGGGGCAGAGAAAGTCACTCCTTTGGTTGTGCCTCTGCTGCTGAGCTGGGCCAGGCTCCTAGGACTGAAGGAGCTCATGGAGACCTGGCAGGCTGTATAGTGAGAAAGGTCAGTCCAGGAGCAGCTCCTCTGCAAAGAGCAACAGGTCTCAGGGCCAAGATGAGACAAGACACAGCTGTGAGAAGTTAAAAGCAGCCTGGAGTGGGAGGAGGGCTCACTGGAGAACAAAACCTTCACAGCCCTTAACACAGTAAGTCTCTGGCCACAATGGGCAATGCAACTCTGGTTCCTAGAGGGTTTTTCTAAGCCTGGCACATTCCACAGCTTATGGGATCTGTCCGGATGGCTCTCCCGGTTTCTCCGGCGTGGAGGAGGAGGACATGCTCCAGAGCAGGGATTCCCTGCCACACCATCAGAGGGACAAGGCCTCACCATTACCTTCTCCCAGGGGTGGCTGCAGGGGCATGAAGCCAGGATGTGCACACATATCTGCACAGGGCTGCCATTCAGAGCAGTGTCCCTGTGCCCTGGGGTATGTGTGCCTGGAGCAGTGACAGCTGCATGCAAGGGTCAGCACTCAGCCTGCCCAGGGAACTCCCCATGGTGCAGCAGGGAGAGGTCTGGGTGGAAGGAGCGACCCCTGGCAGGGCAGGTTCATTCTCCTGTAGAGAGGGTACTGCATAGGTCAGGGCTGCTCACAGCTCACATGGAAATGAGACTCCTAAAATGTTACTCTGAAAGATCAAGAGGTCTGTGAGGAACCTCAGAAAGCCCATTCATTTCCTCCCTTCCCTCTCCATCCAGGCAGCACCAACATCTCCTTTGCAGTTATCATCATTCTCATCAGAGCTTTTCTGAACTGCCTCTTAGCAACTGCAAACACAGAGATGCTCCTGGAAACTGTCCTGCCTGGGAGGTTTCTGTAGGGCAGGATGGCATGCACAGAGGGTGGGATGAGGCCCATGAGCACTGACAGGGAGAAGACACAGGGACACAGCAACAGCTCCAAGCAGGAATAAGTCAAGGCAGTGGAGATGGAGTCAGGAAGTGAGGGGCAATGACTAACAGAGACTAACAGGCAACTCCCCTTGGCCTCTCCAATGCAGACACCTTCCTCTGAACAAGCACCCTTGTCTTCCCTCCCACCCAGGAGAGCCCTCTGCCCTCAAGGCCATGAGGTCTAGGGCATGAGTTGCCTCCTCTGCATCCACACCTGCAGCAGACCTGCAGCCTCTCTCCTGTGACATGCCCATTTCCTGCCGCAAGGCAAAGGTGCTGAGAGTGACTGGCCTGCAATGTCATTGTCTGGCACGTGGCATGTACACCTAGGAAAGGAGAAGGCTTTCCTTAGTGGCCATCTGTCTCTGTTTCCCCTTGCCTCCTTCTGTAGGAGGATCATGGTGACTCTCCTTGTTTCTCCACCTGTCTGGGCTGCTTGGGTTACTGTTTTCAGGATCTCTGGGGATAAAAGGAGTAGAATTCAGCTGCAGTTCAGATACTGACCCTGGGGATCCTTCCATGCAGGTATCTTCATGGTAGTGAGATGCCCGACTGCCTCTCTAATGAGTGGGGCTCTGGGCAATGCAGTGCATGGGGTTGGGGAACGAGCCCACTCCCGCTTAAGGAGATCCACCTTCAGGACACCCAACTTTCTCCCTGGACTGTCCTGGCAGGCTGTGAGCAGCACTCCAGAGCAGCACAGCTCTCCTGTAGGGTCCTTCTGGGAACTGGCAGTCTTTGGTTTGGTCATCTGAGCCAGGAGCTCTTTCAAACCCTCTCTAACTTTCTCTCCCCATTTTGACTGAGAAAGAGAGAGAACTTTAGAGATGTGCACTTTGAAACGGGACTTCTCTGTTCTCTGCACAGTCCAGATTCTTCTTCAGAGTAACATCTGAGTGCAATCATGCTATAATGAGAGAGCTGGCAAGCAGAGGGCATCTGGGAACAAGACTAATGGACAGACCAGTTCTCCTGAGTCTGCACTAGATTGCAGTCAGCCTTTTTGCCTCTAATGACTCCCTAGCGTTCACATGGAGAACAATGGAAAAGCCAAGGATTTCTGCCATTGAAAACATCATGTGATGTAGGCATCTGAAAACTGAGCGCACAGCTAGACTCATCTGCTCCCCCTCATCTTCTGGAGAACAGAGTGTGAAAATGCTGAACCTTCACCTATGGAAGAAGGTGTACATCAGAGCTTGTCACCCTCTGTTATCCAAATAGAGCCTGGAAAAATAGCACGCGTGGTAAATTGGTGTGAGGTCAGGGACAAAGCCCTCTGCAGTGGGCCGGGTCACTCCCACCTTCCCTTGCCTTGAGAGAGGGCTGATGGTGTCTTGGATATAATAGCATTTGCTTAGCACTAGTAGCTACATTTACTGAAGCCTAAGGCTGCACATGGCTGAACTTTTCCCAAAATTGTTTGAGCCAGTTCGAACAAGGAGGGAACAAGGAGATAAGAAAGTAACAAAGCAGCTTCAGCAATGACCACTGAGTACCATAGCTCCACCTGGACACAACGGGGAAACCAACCAAGAGACAAGAAGCTACTACTTGTCGAGCAACCATTGGTGCAACAAATCGGAGAATGGACAAAGAACTTAACCCGCAGGGGTATAAATACCCAGTGAATTTTCCGTTGGGGGTCCCTCGGAGGAGGCACCCAGCTCGAGCTGTGATACTAATCACATCATTTTATCAAGAATTATTTTGTATCTTTTGGATAAAGGGGAAACCTAGAGTCGAACCCTGTTAAGGACACTGGATGCAACAGTTTCCCTAACAGTTTGGCACCCCAGATGGGACTCTAGGCAACCACCATCTGATCCTCTTCTCTCCAAACTTCCAACAGCCGGCATTGGGTGAGTTCACCTAGGAGCTTTGGTGACGGGAGGTACTGACTGGCGTGTGTTAAAAGTCTGCATCTAAATTTTGGGGAGAGTGAGTTCGAGGCCCAGCTCTGGGATTTGAGTGGGTTCAAGTCCCACCTCCGGGATTTTAGATGGTTCGAGTCCCATCTCAATCTGGCCGGAAGGGGGAGTGTGCGGCCTGATCAGCGTAAGGCACGCCACAAGAGTCCGATATACATGGGAAACATACCTGGTGTAGAGAAGGGGATGCCCTTAGCTGAGGTACTGGAAAAATGGAGAAAGACTGATGGTTAGGAAAAAAGAAACTAGTGACCTTGTGCCAGGAAGACTGGCCCCTCCTTACCCAGGAAGGCAGCCCAGCTGAACGGTGGCCACCGCAAGGGACTTTTGACCAACAAGAACTGACCTTTTTTATGACATCATCTAGAAGACAAATTCCTGGGACAAATGGATATTGGTATGTATGGGATAATTGGGCATTCGCTAGAAAAATGGAGACATCTAAAAACAAGAGAAATGTTTCTTCTCAGAATACTCTAAGTAGTGCAGCTGCTAAAATACTTGTGGAAACCACTCCACCCTATGCGCTACCCTCTGCTTCAGCTTCTCTATAACCGCCCCCCCCCCCCTTGGCTTCCACCTCCGCCTTTCAAGCCCCTTTGTAAGTCGATCCTGTGCCAGGAGTGGCCCCGCCAGCTCTGGACGGGGTACCTCGGGTAGCTACTGCGTGAGTTTACCGACCCTGGGGGCCCCAAGATTTGATTGCATGGAGTCAACAAACTCCCAGGCTTAGGGAGGACCCAGAAAAAGTTTTGCAAGTAAGAAGGGGAATATTTCACACATATGACCACACCTGGGGGTGTGTGCAGATGCTTCTTGAAGCCCTATGCACTCCCGACGAGAAACATGTGATTCTAGACGCAAATTGTCGTTGGGCTGAACAGGGAGGAGTGGCGGCTGCCTGAACGGCATGACCGTCTGCGGATCCCGGATGGGATTATAACATAGAAGCAGATTATTGGCAGTTACAATTAGCTAAATAGGGTAGAGAGGAAGCCATACATTTGGCTGGACAGAGAACTGCCAGTTGGTCTAAGATCCGGGAGTGTCAACAACAAATTGACAAACACTCCTCGGCATTTCTGTGCAGAATGTTTAAGCAAATTAGAATGTTTGGGGGAGGGATTGACCCAGAGGTGGAGGCTAACAGACCCCCAGTAGCTTCTACTTACGTAGACCTAACATCCGCAGCTATAAAAGAAATATTTCTCCAAGCATGTTCCCAATTGGCCAGGAAAATCCACGGACAAAATAGTGCACTTGGCTACCTTTGTATACAATGGAAGGGAAGAGAATAAAACTAAGGAGAAACAGCAACAGAGAAAAGAGGGAGTGGGTATGCTAGCGGCAGTACTGAGAGAGGGAATTCCAGGGAACAGGGGTAGAGGCCGGGGAAGATCTGGGGGAGGAAGGTGGAGTCAGAATGTATGAGACAGGCAACCAGGACAGAGAGGACACTGCCATTACTGTGGGGAGCAAGGGCACTGGAAACGAGAATGTCCCCTAAGACCCCACGGAAGGGGCGGATTACAAGGAGGGACCAGGAGTGGAAACAGGCCACAACTTTCAGAAGCATGACAAGAGGCAGGGGACCTGGGGAGTCCTGTGGAAATGGGGATGAATGCATGGAATACAGCATTGGATTTTAAAGGTCGAGTGATGGGAAAAGTTGGAGGGCATGAAGTACCATTCTTAGTAGATACAGGGGCTACTCTTTCCATTTGAATTTTGAGCCCAAGGGACACAAATCATCAGACAGAATTATAATACAGCGGGTAAGTGGGAAAGGGGAACGACTATTGCCCAAGCCTATGCTATTCACGATTGGAGAGAAGGGAGTATGGGGTCATTTTGTAATTTCTACAGATTCGCCTTCTTGTCTCTCGGGAAGAGACTTACTAGAAACGATGGATACTCAAATCTCTCTCCAACAGGAAGGGGTAAAGTTAATCTTTATGGGATCATGTATTTTGGCTGAAATGGGGGACAAAAGGATAACAGAATTACCAATTCCACCTGAATTAAAATTAGTCCCACCCAAATTGTGGAGCCGCTCGGGGATGGACATAGACCTGTTAAAGTCAGCCAGTCCAGTTTCAATTAGAACAAAGGAAGGACCTCCCCCTGTGGTTAAACAATACCCTATTCCACAGGAGGCGGAAAGGAGTATCCAAAACTAGATAGACTATTATCTAAAATCAGGTATTCTACAAACCTGTGAATCTCCGTATAATACCCCAGTTTTACCAGTTAGAAAGAATAGGTTAGATTCTGATGGTGACCCCGAGTGTCGATTTGTACAAGACTTAAGAGCTATTGATCAATATGTAATTGCTCCTCAGCCAGTGGTTCCTGACCCTTCAACTATATTGTTACGAACACCCCATTGGGCAGCGTGTTTCACTGTAATTCACCTAACAGCAGCCTTTTTCAGTATACCGATAGCTGAAGATAGTCAAGAACTCTTTGACTTTATCTGGAAAGGACAGCAGTTAACTTGGACACGACTGTCAGAGGGATTTACCGGTCTCCAACTATTTTTTCACGAATACTTAAAAATGACTTGGAAGACACTGGGCTTCCAAAAGAATCCGTGCTAATACAATATGTAGATGATATATTGTTAGCCAGTAGGAATTAGGAAACATGTTTGAGGGACACTGTTTTCTTATGTACTGCCTTAGCAGAAAAAGGGCATCGTGCATCCCTATCCAAGCTTCAGCTGTGTCAAGGAAGTAAAATATTTAGCTTTTATTTTGAAAAAAGGACAGAGACTAATTGATCCGAATCAAGTAAAAGCAATTCTTGAGTTGTCATGCCCAGTAACTAAGAGACAGTTAAGGGGATTTTTAGGGGCTGTAGGATTCTGCAGAGCATGAATTCCTGGACTAGGAGAAATTATTAAACCCCTAGTCCAGACAAGAAAGAAAGAAGAGGCGGAGCCACTGGCCTGGGATTCAGAACGAGAAAAAGCTTTTTTATCTGTGAAAAAGGCCTTGACTTTGGCTCCAGCATTAGGGTTACCAGATTACAGTAAAGACTTTGAACTGTTTGCCCCTGAAAGACAAGGAGTAGCAAGCGGACTGCTCACTCAGAGGTTAGGCCCTCATCGCAGACCGGTAGCCTATTACTCAACCCAGTTAGACCCAGGAGCTAAAGGCACCCCAGGGTGTATTACAGCGATAGCTGCAACTGCAGCCATTATCGAGAAGGCGCGGCCCATAGTTGTGGGCCATCTGATGACTGTGTACGTACCTCTTGAAGTAGAGTTATTGCTAACGCAAAATGCTACCCAGCCACTGTCACCACAGAGAGCCCACCGATATGAACTTATGATTCTACATGCAGATAACGTAACCTGTAAGGGTCCGGCGGGGACGATGCCTCGACTCCCGACAGGAACAGATACACAAACACAAGGCACACTAAGGTCAATGCTGAGCGTTTATTACCTCTGCGTCTGAGTGGGGGTTCCCCAGCGATTTCCCAATCGAGGCAATAAAGGAGTGGGAGAGTCCCTGGCACCGCTGAGCGTCGGTCCATGGCGAGGAACGCTGGGGGGGGCACTGTACGTGGGTTTTGTGTACTATACACATGCGCAGTGGGCACATTGAGCTCATCGCTAATCTCGAGTCAAAGCCCAGGTGCACACCACACTGGCATAGGCCCAGCTACATGGCTATGGGTCAACATGTCCTGTTGATGCTCCTTTTCCCATGGAACGGTCTGGCTAGCTTCCATCACCTATCTCCTCGACATTCTTCCGCGCTTTCCCATACATAACCCTAAAAAGGTGCAACGTTTTAAATCCAGTTACACTATTGCCTCTACCCGAAGACGAGGCACGACACCACTCCTGTGAACAGGTGATTATCAGCTCCAGTAAACCCCGAGAGGGCCTTAAAGAGGTACCCCTCGAAAATCCTGATCTAACCCTCTTCACTGATGGTTCATCTTACTGCCTGAATGGAAAATGACGTTCAGGGTATGCTGTTACCAGGCTCTTTGAAGTACTCGAAGCTGGTCCTTTGCCCCCATCCATTAGTGCTCAAGGGGCAGAACTAACAGCTCTTACACAAGCCATGAAGTTGGGAGAAAACCTGTGGATCAACGCGTATACTGACTCTAAATGAGCTTTTGGGGTATGTCATGCTACAGGAATGCTGTGGAAGGAGAGAGGATTCTTTACATCGTCTGGGAAGATGATTGCTAATGGACAAGAAGTGCAAGGGTTGTTCAAGGCAGCTGAACTCCCTAGAGAAACTGACGTTATATATTGCCCGGCCCATACAAGAGAAGTATCTGATGTGGCACGAGGGAATAATCTAGCAGACAGAGCAGCTAAAGCAGCCACCCGACAACCCTTTTCTATAATTAACATAGACTCACACAAGAATGGCCAAACATATTAAGCTCAGCAAAAAATCTATGAAGATATACCAAAGAAGGGAAAAGAAAATTGGAGAAAATGGGAACCAATTCAAATGAGGAAGGAATTTGGACCATAGGTAATAAACCCATCCTTCCAGCGAGGTATGTACTCCCCATAGCTAGGTGGCGCCATGAACATGGACACGGAGGACCATCAGCTATCGCCTCACAAATCTTACAAAACTGGGTGGCTCTGGAAGTTTATGCTGTTGCAAAATGCGTAACCACCACCTGCTTGATGCACCAGAGGTTTAATGATACTCGACCAAAAACTGAGGAAGGAAGTTGCCTGTGGGCATATTTCCCTTTCCAATGCCTACAAATCGATCGTGCTGATCTCCCACCTGCTGAAGGCTACAGACACCTTCTTGTGATCGTCAGCCAGCTAAGTGGTTGGGTAGAAGCCTTTCCTACTCGCAAGGCAGATACAGCCACAGCAAACAAGGCTCTATTAAGGGAAATTGTTCCTCGACATGGAGTACCAGGATCTATAAATTTGGACAAGGGTTCTCCTTTTTCAGCTGGAATCTTAGCAAAACTATATCAAATTATAGGAATCCATAGAGAATTACATACACCCTACCACCCTCAGTCCTCGGGGCAGGTAGAAAGGATGAACAGAACCATTAAGGCTAAATTAGCACGAGTACGTACACAAACCAATCTTAAATGGCCAATAGCTCTAAATTTAGTTTTGTGGGAAATTAGAACTACCCCAAGACAGCCGGTAGGGTTGTCCCCAGTGGAAGTTTTGTTTGGACGACGGTTAGTTGTACCTGGGACTTATATTCCAGCAAAGACCAGCCTCTTGGACGGGGATGAGCGGTTAACCAAATATGTGTTAACTTGCATGGAACCAAGCCCAGTGGGCTCAGGCCGTACCTACGGAAATCAAGATACATAATACGCAACCTGGTGATGAGGTTATGCTTAAGGTACACAGCGGAAAAAATAAACTTGAACCAAAAGGGGAGGGCCCCTATACAGTATTATTAACCTTTATTTTGCTGTAAAGGTTGTGGGGAAGGATCATTGGATCCATCATTCCCATGTCAAGAAATCACCACCTTCCCAGGAGAGTGGGACCTCTACCCTGGAAGATAAAGCCATTGCAGCTCCCCAAAACTGAAGGAATTCCCAGTATGTGCTGCTCTTGTTTCCTTTCCAGGGCCACATGGACACGTGAGTCGCCGGTTGCTTGGCCGAGCCAACTGTCTCAGAGCGTGAACAAAGAACATTGCCCTCACTGGTGTCTTCATCACCCTTACAGGAGTGTCCTCCTCCTGAAGGCTGCTCCAAGGGGGGGAGGACTGAGATTTTACCAACACGGGTGGCTCCGGGCGACATGTAATAATTGTGGTCCTTGTGGCCCTTGTTGGTGTGACCAGTGTTACCGAGGCCAGTGGATAAATACCTCTCAAGGTTGGAGCTGGAGAAGTGTAACTAGGCCGGGGTGGCGGGACATATTAACTGCTGTTGTTCCTGCCCATTACATCAACCATGGGCTATAGAGGCTAGAATACATGCATTAACAGTATCGGCTAACTGACAACTCCTTTCAAATTATCAAAATGATTAGGTTGCTAATAAGCTTACTTACTATTCGGATGGCCCACTCCAAATTATCCATAACAGAGCCTGAGATTATGCTAAAATTAGAACTAAAAGCCACCCGAGCCCCAGAACATGGTTGCACCAAAAGAGGTAGCTCAAACCCTAGTCAACCAAGGAACACAAGATCATACCCTAGAGGGTGAGTGGACAAGTAATGTGTCCACCAGTCAGGGACTCTCCTCGTGGTTGAGCAGCCTATAAGGTTCCCTAATTGAGATGTTACTACCAGTAACAATCATACTGTTATTGGCATGTTGGGTTACTACCTGTGTACGTGATTGCTTACAAAAGATGTTACTGCGTTCTATGCAAGGATACCAGAGAATGCTCGAACAGGAACAATTCTAAGAGGGCAGGGATGCCCACAGAAAACAAAAGGAGGGACTGTTGGATGTAATAACATTTGCTTAGTACTAGTAACTACATTATACTGAAGCCTATGGCTGCACATGGCTGAACTTTTCCCAAAATTGTTTGAGGCAGTTCGAACAAGGAGATAAGAAAGTAACAAAGCAGCTTCAGCAATGACCACTGAGTACCATAGCTCCACCTGGACACAACGGGGAAACCAGCCAAGAGACAAGAAGCTACTACTTGTTGAGCAACCATTGGTGCAACAAATCGGAGAATGGACAAAGAACTTAACCCGCAGGGGTATAAATACCCAGGGAATTTTCCGTTGGGGGTCCCTCGGAGGAGGCACCCAGCTCGAGCTGTGATACTAATCACATCATCTTATCAAGAATCATTTTGTATCATCTTTTGGATAAAGGGGAAACCTAGAGTCGAACCCTGTTAAGGACACTGGATGCAACAGTTTCCCTAACATGCTGATTGATTTAAACACAGATAAATCCTCCAAAGAGGGGAAAGTAGCGGATGAATCCCTTCCTCTTTCCTCTAAGAAGCAGCTGGATATGGTGTTTATTTCATCTTTTGCAATGGTAAATGAGATTATACCCATTGGGTCACTGGACTAACTCCCCTTCACTCAACTCAGGGCATCCATCCCCAGGAACTGTCACCACCATGTTCCCACTGCTGTAGAACAGGACTATCTCCTCTGTTGCCCACGGACAGAGGTCACTGAGCCTCATGGTGCACTCAGCCAACACAAACTGGAGTTCAAACTAGGGAACTGACACAAAGTCCTCCAGAGACATAGAAAGTGAATGTGGAGGGTTTCTACATGAAATAGAATGGGTTTTGCTCAAATCCTTTCCTCCTTGGACAGTCCCCAATGCCCAGAGGGAGGGAATGCCCAACAGCAGCTTCCTCATCAAGTTCCTCCTCCTGGCATTTGTGGACAAGCGGGAGCTGCAGCTCTTGCACTTCTTGCTCTTCCTGGGCATCCACCTGGCTGCTGTTCTGGGCAAAGGCCTCATCATCACAGCTGTAGCCTGCGACCACTGCCCCCACACCCTCATATACTTCTTCCTTCTCAATCTCTCCCTCCTGGACCTTGGCTCCATCTCTACCACTGTCCCCAAATCCATAACCAATTCCCTGTGGAACATGAGGACTAATTTCCTTTTTTTTTTTTCCTTTTTCTTCTTCATTTCATCAGAATATTATCTTCTCCCTGGCAAGGCCTATCGTTGATACATGGCCATCTGCAACCCCCTGCACTATGGGACACTCACAGGGAACAGAGCTTGTGCCAAAATGGCAGCAGCTGCCTGGGCCAGGGGTTTTCTCTATGAGGTGCTGCGCACTGGAAGCACATTTTCAATTCCACTCTACCAAGGCAATGCTGTGGACCAGTTCTTCTGTGAAGTTCCCCAGCTCCTCAAGCTCTCCTGCTCTGACTCCTACCTCAGGGAAGCTGGGGTTACTGTGGTTAGTTTTCATGTAGCTTGTGGGTGTTTTGGGTTCATTGTGCTGTCTTACGTGCAGATCTTCAGGGTCATGCTGAGGATCCCCTCTGAGCTGGGATGGCACAAAGCCTTCCCCATGTGCCTCCCTCACCTGGCTGTGGTCTCCCTGTTTGTCAGCACTGCAATATTTCTTTACCTCAAGCCACCGTCCAGCTCCTCCCCAGCTCTGGAGCTCGTGGTGGCCGTTCTGTACTCAGTCATACCTCCAAGAGTGAACCCGCTCATCTACAGCATGAGGAATCAAAGAGACACTGATGCAATTGATTCAATGTACAGTATTTTAACAGTGATAAGCCACCCTCCTCTCTTCACAAATGGTTCCCTGTTTCTTTCAGGCTGGTTTTTGCCTTTTTTTTTTTTTTTTGGTTTGGTTGCTCTAGCTGTGAAAATCATCTCTCTACACAGATATTTGTATTTATCACATTTCTCCAGAGGCATGAACCTGGCCTGTCTGACCAGTGGCCTTCTGCAAATGTGTCTGTCACTGTGTCAGAGCTGGCTGCTGTAATAGCATGTCTGTGATAAAACAGGATCTTCTCAGCGCAGTGCCTGAAGGCCGGGCTCTTCTTACGCTGGGAAAGGAGGTTGGAGAGCAGGAGTTGCTTGCGGAGCCATAGCATCAGGACACTTGTGCTGGCCTGGGGAGTGGGGCTGGTAAGGAGGGGCTTGCAGGCAGCTGAGGTGGAGGTTGTTATCCTAGAGACAAGAGCAGGGGGGCAAGAGAGTTACTGGCCTCCATTTCCTCGTGCCATTGCTGGCCTCAGGCATCAGGGCTGATAGGGAGGCTGACACTCACTCTCTCCCACCCCAGGAGCTGCTGTGCCCATCAGAGGGGCTCAGGCTTGGTGCCAAGTGCCCAGATCCCTGCAGCGCTCCGTGGTGGGCACTGCTGTGGGGTAATTCCCAGACTCTCCTACTCTGCTGAGTTGGGCTGGGGAGAGGCGAGAGGAGGTGGGGAGAGCTGGAGAGGGGGCTGAAGTGGGCTGGGAAGTGCCTGGGTGAGGGAAATACCAGTCTTCAGGTGACTTATATGAACAGGCACTGCAGGGGAACACACCAGTGCACTTGCAATCCCAAACCAGACTTCACAGCAAAGGAACTGAGACATAAAGAGTGCAGAAGAGTGTGGTCTGTGCCCTCTGCCTGCTTCTCCTGCAGACCTGTGTGGCACAACCAGAAGAGACTTTCAGATGTAGCTGAAGAATGGCTAGTGTTCTGCCCTCTGACTCCAGTCTCCCACTGACATCTTTTCTCCTGAAGGCTGGCTTCCACGGGGCATCTGAGTCCCTATGCCAGAGCTCAGTATGAAGAAAAAGCATCTTAGGAGCCGTGACACACCTTGATGCTTCCTGGAGACACCCAGTGCAATGCACAATTGCCTTTTCCCATCCTCCATGCAGGTGCATGCCACAGCAGGGCATCATTTCCTTGGTGCACAAGAAGTCTAGGTTGCTCTCTATGACTCTGTACTTGCTGTCCTAAGAAAACAATTCAGAAAAGTGCCATGGGTGGCATGGCCTGGCCACCCCCTGGTGGGGGCTGTGCTTTGCTGGAGTGGCTGGCAGTGCCCAAGGGCACGGGAGGAATCTGCTGGAAGTAGTTTGGGAAGTTGGTGTCCTGGTCACCCAACAAAACCCATTTTGTCCAGCTGCACGCATTGCTGCAAGGAGTGCAGTGGAGGGAAGGCCTTTATGGTGGTGGAAGGGCAGAGCTGGAGGTTTCAAAGTGCTGCTGCGTGCTTTAGTTGATGACGAAAGAGACCTTGCAATGAACAAAAGGGGGCAGAAGGGGGCCCACCCCAAGTGCGTGCCCACAAATGAGGAATGGTCAGAGGGCAGAACTGGGGGGCAAGTTCTGACCCTATTCCTGCAAAACCAGCATGCCTGCCAGAAGTGCGTGTACACTAGAGCACACAGCATGGGGAACAAATGGGGAGGGGTGGGGAATGGAAGTCGGTGCGCAGTTACAGGGCTGCAATCTCATTGGTTCCAGAGATATGGTGGGATAGCTCATATGACTGGAATGCTGCAGTGGATGGCTACAGGCTCTTTAGGAGGGACGGGCCAGGAAGGCAAGGAGGAGTAGTCACCCTTTACGTGAGAGAGCAGCAGGAATTCACAGAGCTCTGCCTAGGGACAGATGATGAGTCAGTTGAGAGCTTATGGGTCAAGATTAGAGGGCAGGGTGATGTGGTGGCAGTGTGGTGGAGTTGAACCTGCTGGGGGATGTGAAAGGCAACAAGAAAGGCTTCTGCAGGTATATCAGCAGCAAAGAGAAGACTAGGGAATACGTGAGCCTAGTGCTGAATGGGGCAGGGGACATGGTAACAAAGGACGTGGAAAAGGCAAAGGTTTACAGTGCCTTCTTTGCCTCAGACTTTCCTGATAAGACATGCCTTCAGGAATCTCAGGCCCCCGAGACCTGTGCTAACATGGTGGAAGAGGATCGGGTTAGGGAACATTTAAACAAACTGGACATACACCTGTCCATGGGACCTGATGGGATGTATCCATGAGTGCTGAGGGAGCTGGCCAATGTCATTGCGAGGTTACTCTCAATTATCTATTAAGGTCATGGCAGTCAGGGCATGTTCATGGAAAAAGCAAACGCCACTCCTGCCTTCAAGAAGGGCAAGAAGGAGGATCCGGGGAATTACAGGTCAGTCAGCCTCACCTCGATCCCTGGGAAGGTGATGGAACAAATCCTCTTGGAAACAATTCCCAAACATATGAAGGGCAAGAGGATGACTGGGAGCAATTGGCATGGATTTAGAAAGGAGAAATCATGCTTGACCAAGCTGTCAGCCTTCAACAGGCAGAAGACTGGCTGGGTGGATGAGGGGAGAGCAGTGGATGTTGTTTATCTTCACTCTAGCAAGGCTTTCAATACTGTCTTCCATAACAGCCTCATAGACAAACTGATGAACTGCAGACTAGATGAAGGGACAGTGAGGTGGACTCAAAACTCTCTGAACTGCTGGGCATAGGCGGTTGTGATCAGCAGCATAAAGTTCAGCTGGAGACCAGTCAGCAGCTGTTTACCTCAGGGTCAATACTGGGTCCAGTACTGTTTAACCTCATCTTTAATGACCTGGATGATGGGACAGAGTTCACCCTTCAGCAGGTTTGACAACAATACAAAACCGGGAGGAGTGGCTGATACACCAGATGGTGGTGGTGCCATTCAGAGGGATCTCAACAGGCCGCAGAAATGGACAAGCAGGAATGTCATGGAGCTCAGCAAAGGGCCCTGAAGAGTCCTGCACCTGGGGAGAAATAACCCCATACACCAGGACAGGCTGTGGACTGACTGTCTGGAAAACAGCTTTGCAGAGAAGGACCTGGGGGTCCTGGTGGACAACATATACAACTAACTGGCTCACATCCAACATGACCAGCTGGACATGAGCCAGCATTGCACCCTTGCGGCAAAGAAGGCCAACAGCATCCTGGGTTGCACTAGGAAGCGTCGCCAGCAGGTCAAGTGAAGCGATCCTTCCCCTCTACTCAGCACTGGTGAGACCACCTCTGCAATGCTGTGTCCAGTCCTCAGCTCACCAGTACAAGAAAATCAGAAGGTCCACCAGCCTAATGGCTGCTAGTAATCAAAGAACCAGAATGAGAGGGAGAGTGCCTGGGAAGAAGGGGTGTCCCACCAACCAGCATGGGCCCAGCCACAGACTGGTTCCACTACCCTGCAGACAGCCAGGATACCAGATAGAACGAGGGCTCTGACAGTCAAAGGCAGAGGTGAAGGATGCCAAGAGGGACTCCATCAGCCAGAAGACTTTACCCAGTTAGCTCTGCACTAGCCTCCTTCCCCACAGCCTCTGTCTCTTCCTGGCACACCAGTGCAGGCAATGAGAACACCTTGAGTCCTGCCACATGGCTGGGCCCTTGAGAGCTTCCACAAAGTGCTCTGTCGCCACAAAAGGAAGTCTCTACTTCTCCCACACCTTCTCCACATTGCCCCGCTCTTCAGTGTCCAGTAGCACCAGAGTGTGTCCAGGCCAGCAGGGCTGAGGCACGCACCACATCCAGATACCTTTGGTATGGGGCTGCATGGTGAAGCCCAGGGAGAAACCTGTGGAGAGGACACGAGGGGCTCAACAGTGTTAGATAGAGAGCAAGAAAACACAGGCACCCTGGCTATCCAGAGCTGGGACCTGCCTGGTTCACTACCTCTCTCACCCATCCTCTCACGAGCCAGCCTGTTCATGAGGTGGGACTTTCCAGTGCAATACAGCCCTGTGATGGCCACTACCACCACAGGCTGTGGGAATTCTGACAGCACTTGCTGAGTCTTCTGCTGCACCACCAGGCCCTCTCTCTGTGTGGTCTCAATCAGGCAAATGGGCACCGCCATGCAGATTCCAGATGCCTTTGCTCATGACAAGCACAGACAGCAGAGGGGACAGGGAGACAGGCTGGTTAACAGGGTGTGGATACCCCACAGTCCAAACAGGAACACTCATTTTCATCCTACCTCATTTTTCCAAGCAAAACATTCTTTGCAACAACTTCCTTCTAACTCACCTCCTCCTCTTGCCCTCCTGCAAACGCTGCCATGGAAGCAATGCTGGCACTGAGCAGAGGGGCAGAGCCCCTTCCCATTTGTGTCACAACAGAAATGCTCAGCTCAGCTTCTAAAAGCCCACGGCTTAAAGGCCCAATTCTGCTACATTCAGTCAGGTGATGGGGGCAGCACTCCACACTATGCCACAAACAGAGATGTGAACTTTGCTAGTTTGCTGAGTGGCTAAAGAAGGGTGCCAACAAGGGTGGGGAACAGAGCAATGGCTGCAGGCAGGGACCTAGGACAAGAGGGATGATGGGAGAGAGGCTCCCAGCACAGACACACCAGCAGGGAGCAAAGCATAGGTTAGGACACATGGTTGAAGCTTAGGGGAGCTTAGTTAGTTGAGAGCTGAGCTGCAAATCCACAAACAAATGGCTTACGGGGTAAGGGGGTCCAAACTCAGGGGCTGAGCACTTAGGAGAAGGGGTTTGCATGCAAAGACTAGGGGTGTTGAGCACAGGGTCCCAGCCATCTCTTCCCCTTGCTCCATCTCAGGGCAAACCCAGAGCAGCAACTTTGGACTTGTTTCTATCCCCACCTGCAGCTTGCTGGGATGAAAAAAAGTCATTCCCCAGCTTGAGTGCCCCTAACTGCTTGCATAGGGGGATGGAGGGGAGGAACTGGGGAAAGGGACTCACCTTCACCTCTCTGGGCTGCAGCAGCTTTGCTCTGCCCTGGCTCCTGTCCTGCCTTCTATGCTGTTGTGTGCTTGGCCAGCCTCTCTCCTCCTCTTCTGGGAGACAAGGCTCAGATAGAAAATGAAAGTGAAAGTCAGGCACTGGGAGGGAGGAGGGAAACCCCATCCAGGGGCAAGGTGTGCTGTGGTCCACGCCTTCCCTGTTGTATCCATCAAGACACATCCTTCTCCATGAGGCCCCTACATCCCTGTCGCACACAACTCCCTTCTCTGCTTCAACCCCGCCACATTCATGCAGTGAGAAGACACACGCGCATACATGAATACGCCCTCCTTCCCCTGTGACAATCCAGACCTATTCCATGCAGGGTACCCCTGTGTGCAGACTCCCACCCCACACATACACAAACATTCCTCTGCCACAACTCTGAAACATCCCCACACTGTGTGTGCACACGCCCCTCCCCAAACACACACCTTTTTCTGCTGTAGCCTCATGTGCCGCACAATGGTTCCCTCACCTCCCCGTCCCTACAGCCTCCCATATCAGGTCCTCCCATCTGCTCTTGGACCACCATTTACATGCTTCCTCTTCTCTTTCATTCACAACATACTGTATTCTCCACAGCAGGTCTCTCTCACACACCCCTACTGTCCTGACATGGCTCCCAACTGCTCCTCCATATACACATGCTCCCCAAATACTTCTCCCCATGTCCCTCATCAACATGCCAAAACCCTCATGCCCCTCTCACTTACAAGTGTGCCACAATCCCCAGATACACCACAGTTCACCCATAACCCCCTCTACCCAACCTGTCCCTGTATTCCCCCATGCAGACGCATACCACGTTCCCCTCAGTCATGTTCCCTCTCTCTCGCCTTGCACAAGGACATGCACCACTCACACACTGACATGCTCCTCATCCTCCCAACAAGAAAGCCCCACCCCATTCCCCACTCACACTTTGTCTCCTCAATCTTACCTCTCAGAAACACCCTGTCTCCCATTCCCCTCACATACCCATGTGCTGTCCCAGGTCCCCTCACACACAGACATGAACCGTTCCCCCAGCACACAGACATGCCCCACCCCCATTCACCCCACCACCATGGACATGCCTGGTCCCCTTTTCCCTCCACACAAGCATGCTCCCCTGGACATGCCTGATCCCCTCATACACAAGGACAAGATTTGTCCCCCCATTTCCCTCACACCCACGCACACCTCATCCTCCTTTTTGCCTCCAATAAATGGGGATGCCCTGCCCTGCTCTCATACAAGTTTGTGACAAAAATATTCAGACTTCAGTCCCTGGGAAAATCATGGAATGAGGCCTCTTGGAACACATTTCTAGGCACATTAAGAAAAGCAAGTTAGTTTGGAACAATCCACATGGATTTACCAAGCATAAATCATGCCTGACCAACCTGATAGCCTTCTATAATAACATGCTTAGATTTATGGATGCAGGAAGAGCAATAGATGTCATCCACCTTGACTTTAGCAAGGCTTTCAACACTGTCTCCCACAACATGGTCTCTTCTTGTATTCAAGTTAGGACATTACAGTCTGGATAGGTGGGCAACTTAACTGGTTAAAAAAAAATGGTTGGATGATGGCACTCAGAGGGTCATGGTTAGTGGGTTGTACTCTACTTGGAAGCCAGTAATGAGTGGAATACTGCGGGGAATTATCCGGGGACCTGTCCTCCTTTACATCTTTATCAGTGATCTGGAGGAGGTCATGGAATGCACGCTTCTCAAGGGCAGCCAGTCAATACGCTTAAGGGCAGAGCTGCCATTCTGAAGGACCAGGAGAAGCTAGAGGAATGGGCCAACAGGAACCTTATGAAATGCAACAAAGACAAGCACAGAGTCCTGTGCCTGGAAAGGCAGCACCCCTTGCAACGGCACAGGCTGGGGACTTACTCACTGAGCAGCAGCTCTTTGAGGAAGGACCTGGAGATCCTAGTGGAGAGCAAGCTTAACGAGAGCCAGCAGTGTGCCAGGAAGTGCAGAAGGCCAACAGCATGCTGTGCTGTGTGAAGAGGGGCATAGCCAGTAGATCAAGGAAGGTGATTATTTCCCTTTGTTCAACACCTGTTAGAGCACATGAAGGATACTGTGCCCAGTTTTGACCCCCCAATACAAGGAAGGCATTGATCAGCTGGAGCAAATTCAGCAGAGGGGCACTGAGATGGCCAGGGAGCTGCAATACTTGTCCCATGGGCAGAGGCTGAGGCAACTAGGCTTGTTCATCCTGGAGAACAGGCAGCTTGAGTGGGGGGACCTAATAATGGTCTTCCAGTGCTTTCAGGAAAGTCTTGAGAAGAACAGAGCCAGGCTTTCCACAGTGATGTGAGGTGGGAGGATGGTAGACAATGGTCATAGGTTGAAACCAGAGAGCTTCCAACTGGATATAAGGAGAAACTTTTTCAACGTGAGAACAGTCAGGTACTGGAACAAGTTTCTCAGAGAGGTTGTGAAGTCTCCATCCTCGGAGGTTTCCAAGACCATCATTGATGTTCTCTATGAGTGCTTCAGCAAAGTGCTCTAAGTTCCTGGAAAGGCTGTCTTGGCTGAGGCCAGCGGTAAATGCAGCCATGCTCTGGAAGGAGATGATAGTTGGGATGCTAAGCACAGTGCAGATTTGCACCTTGAGGACAGCAGTAGTGGATCCTTTTGCTGCAAAACCCTAGAGTCCCAAGAGGCGTCTACTGGCAGGCAGTACCTGATGGCATAGAGGTCATCACTGATGTCCCTGTAGCTGGACCTGAGTCTTTATATACACAAGCCTAGAAGGATGGCTAGCCACTGCTCTGCATGGAGAAGGAGGTGTAGGGCTTTTTCTTGGGCTGGAACAAGCATGTCAGCATGTGTCCTGCTTTGTGTGGGTCCCTTCTGCTAACCTTCCTCCCTCATTCCTCTCACACCACCTCCCTGCTTCCTAGGTCTGGGCCAGCCCTGTCTGTTCTTAGAAACCAGACTGCTTCAGCTTTCCTTACCAATGTTTGGTCTCTCCCATAATTCTCCCTCTTACTTCGGCTTCCTTCCCAGCCCCTTGATACACAACACAACAACGGCTTCTTCATTGACACGGTTCATCTGTAAATCCTACTGGTGACTTTTCTACCTGACACTACTCCTTTAATCACTCACTCTGTCTCTCTCTTTTCTCTTCTCTCTCTCTCTCTCTCTCTCTCTCTTCTCTGAGGACAAGAAAGTGCATACAAGTCATGGGGAGGATTCTTGTGTGTAGTGAGAATACCTGCGGAAGATGTGGCGAGGAGTCAGTGACTGGCAGAGTGCGTGGTAGCAGGCCCAACGTGTGGAACCACACACTGACCAAATTCCCATCAGGGCCAGGCATGCATATTCCATTTTGTCAACAACGTCTAGCTGCTTCCCGGGCAGGAGCTACTCAAGGTTAGCACGGCTAAGATAATGAAATAGTTCTAGTAGATTTAAGGGGCCCTTATAAACAACGAGTCGAGTCCTGCCTGGATGTCTGACCCATGTGTCTGACCCATGCCTCCAGCAGCCTCCCATTGGCAACCCCTCCTCACAGTTCCCAGGGCTCCCCATGCAGCTTGTAGTGTAAGTAAGTCCTTTATTGAACCTATCCTGTTTAACCCCTTATGAACCTTGAGTGTCTCTTTCCACCAGTATCCGACCCTCTCTTGCCTGCCTTGCAGTCACATTGTGATATCCAGGAAGCCTTAATGCAATCTCAGTGCATATGGATGCCCATATCACTGTAACAGCACTGGTGTCCATGGAAGCATTATCACAGGTGACTGGCAGGATGGTATTCCAGGCACTGAGGTCTTGTTGCACTGTGCCATTGTGAGAATGGAAAAACTTCACCACATAAAGGTGCTCGTTTACAGGCACTTATGTGCAGCAGGAGTCAGGGGCTGTAAACACCTTTGGCATCCTGAAGGCATTGACGGTTGTCAAGTTGAATTACACTCAGGTGGTAGGACATCTGAAACAACAGTGCATTCCTACTTCTAGAGCTGATTTGAGTTTCTGAACGATTCTAATAAATTCCCGTTTGCCTTCATGTGTATCATATCCATTCGTACCACAGACTAGCAACAAGTGCCTGTCTTATAACTAAAATATTCACATTTAAATAGTCTCATGTATGTTATCAGAGGTTGTCTGCTGAAGTTTTGAATGAGAAACTGCAGAGAAATGCTTAGATATCACCAGAGTAATCCTAAAACCTTTTTGTAGGCTTAATAAAATAAAATAAAATAAGGACTATAAAGCAGGCAAAAGATGTTAAGTCAGAGACAGAAGTCAACTGTTTAGTTGTATCACGTCCAATGAAGCCATGATACCTACTCAACTTATTATACTTGGGAATTTCAAAAAGATGTAACAAACTTGTTGGAAATTTTCCCTTTAAAACTGTTACTCTTTCTGAGAATTAGGTGTCATAACCTTGCACATTTCTTTTTTTTTTTTTTTGATTCGACACCTTCCTCGTGCTTATGAGAGCCTGCTGTACAAATAATCGTTACCAATATTAACAGGATGTGGCTAGAAGAAGAGGAAAACTAACTGTTATTTTATCAGTGATCAGTCCAACTCCCCACAACATCATTAGATTTCTGTGTCCCTAAAACACTATGCCTTGATGTTTTCTGAACTGAAGTCCCGTAAGATTCAGAGGCTTGATCCCAAGAGGAGTTATCAGAGAGACAGAAATTTTCCTTTGCTGGAAATAAATGTGATTGTTTCAGTGGCAGAGAGTACTCTATAAAGGTTTTCTGACTCCACTGAACAACTCTTCAGAATTAATCCTCTTTGAAAGCAGTGTATTATATGTGATCTACTATACTACCATAGTTCTTTCAGTTTTGGGAGAGATACAGTTTGTTCAGCTAGGAATAGGAATGAAGAAAACAATATTAGAGGACCCTTCTTTGATTTAAAAAAGGAAAACCTGCAGGATTTCAGAGTAATCTTCATGTAAACATTAGGTAACCAACCTTCCTTCCTTCCTCCCTTCCTTCCTTCTCTGTTCCTCCCTCCCTTCTTCCCTTCCCTTCTTCCTGCCTGCCTGCTTGCCTTTCTTTCTTCCTCATAATTTTCTTTGCTTGCTATTCTCAAACATGCCATTCCTTTCAGAGAGCTGGTACACAGGTGGCAGTTCCAGCATCAGTATTGACCACATAGGTTACAACAGTTCCAGTATTTGTTGAAACAACTGGGGTGGGAAATCAAGGAATTCTTTCATGTCCCTTTCCAGACTCAGTATCTGATCTTTTCCATTTATGAGGCAGCATCAGCTGATGATGCATCTCATGGAAGAAGACTCTGTGAAATGGATATAGCAGCTCAGGATAGAAAGATAGGAAGTTACTGCCAAGTTATTCTCTCTTTCCCTGCAGGGATGGATAACCAGACAGAGGTGAGGAAGTTCATCCTCCTTGGCCTGACCAGCCTTCAAGGGCTACAGAAATTCCTCTTCATGCTGTTCTTACTGCTGTACCTGTCTACCCTGCTGGGGAATGTGGCAATCAAGATTGTAGTGGCATGTGAACCCCGGCTACACACCCCCATGTACTTTTTCCTCTTCAACCTCTCCTGCCTAGATATTTTCTACTCCACAGTTGCCGTGCCCAAGATGCTGGCTGGGTTTCTCTTGGGGCACCATGGCATTTCTTACACTGGCTGCCTAAGCCAGCTCCACTTCTTCTACTTCCTGGGAACCAGCGAAGGTTTGCTTCTGGCTGTCATGGCCTATGACCGCTTTGTGGCCATCTGCTACCCCCTGCGCTACACCCTGATCATGAGCCCACGGGCCTGCCTGCTGCTGGCTGTAGGCACTTGGACTATTGGCTTCCTTCATGCTCTGATGCACACAGTCATGACCTCCCGGCTCCATTTCTGTGGCCCCAACCACATCCAGCACTACTTCTGTGAAATTAAGCCCCTGGTGAAACTGGCCTGCAATAGCAGCCAGCTCAACCTGAACCTTCTCAGCATCATCACAGGGAGTATTGTGATAGGCCCCTTTGTCTTCACACTCTTTTCTTACCTATACATTTTTTCCTTCCTCCGACTTAAAGTCCAGTCCAAGGAGGGAAGGAGGAAAGCCTTCTCCACTTGCATCTCCCATCTCACAGTAGTGGCCTTACTCTATGTCCCTGTTATTTTTAACTATGTGCCACCTTCCTCAGGGAGTTCAGCCAGCTGGACAATGACAGCCACACTTATGTATACTGTTGTCGCGCCAGTCCTCAATCCTTTGATCTACACCCTGAGGAATGTGGAGGTGAAACGTGCCCTAAAGAGAAGACTTTTCTCCAGTGAGTTACTAGCACAGAAAATGTTCTGCCTTGCAGCTTGTGTGGGGTAGTAGGCAATGGACAATGCAATGAGAGGAGCTTTTGGCTCAAGAATGTGTTGTGCAGAAACCTGTTTTTCACTGTCAATGGCCTGGGTCCCTTCAGAAACACCCTACATACTGGATATGGTCCCATCTCTCCTATCTTGGGCAGTAGCAGTGCTAAAAGATGGACATATATCGGTGGAACAGCCACTCCCATTCATCCAACTGGAAAAGAGAAGCAGCTCCAGAGAGTGATACTTCAATAAAAGCACCTTTATTAGAGTGATTTACCCACAAAGTCACTTGATTTTTCTTTTTTTTTCTTTTTCTTTTCGGCAGCTGAATCCCACCCCCAGTCAGAGCTGTCAAGAGAAGTCAAGGCATGATTCATCTTATCCTAAAGCTGATAGACAGGGAGGGATTCATTTCTTTCCATGGGATTCAGTTGGCCACGTACAGGCATGTATGTCATGCCGCTTGAAATACTCTGGGTATCTCAGCTGGTGTCTCTCTGCTGCTCCAGAAAGGCATAAGTCTCCCATAGGCGCTATGCCAGATCTACTGGCCCTGTATGGATGTCAGATATCCTAGGGCCTCTGAGATGGTACTAGACACCTTTGCGTAGGCAACTTCATTTGCCAGTAACTCACATAATACATTGTGTCTCTTAATATGGACGTTCTGTACAGCAGGGCAACAATATGGGAGCAGGTTTTGCTCTCCACCAAACAATGCCTGCTGATCTCTTTTAGGGTCTCCCCTCTTCCTCTAGCCAGGAATTCCCTGGTAGCATTTACATTCGCTCATAATTACAACACAGTTACAAGCTTCCTATGGGGAATGCCTCTATAACTTTACTGCCCAGCATTACTGATAGTGTCATTTCCAAAGCTTGAAATACCACAACCTTGACAATGTAGCTTGGTCCATTTCACAAATTCCTCCTTCCTCCAGTTCTGTAGACTTGGGAAGATAACTTTTGGAGAGGGATCTCCCATTCTAAGACCACCTCGCCCTCTTCACGTGTGACTGGGATCACTTTGATCACTGTTTTATCTAAAACTGATGGTCTCCCATGTTTGCTACACTCAGCTGCCACCCACAGTCTCTCAAAATCTTTATCAATACCTTCCTTTAGCTCTACAGATCAAATAATACTATATTGGGAGTGGGTAATTCTATGCAGCCTACCAGCCTGCACATCTGGGATCAAACCAGCCAGCTGAGTGATCCCTAAGCTACTGTCTTTAGTATTTGGGTAGAACATGGAATCACAGGTACAGGCAGGAAGATGTAACAAGCCTTTAGCTGCTGACTGAACACTCAGGTCAAGCCTGTGGAGGTACACCATGGTGCATTAGATAGATTGACTTTGTGACTGTTTAACCCTTCAAGATATTGACCTTCTGCAGTAGTATTAATGATGCCTTTCCAATCCACCTTAAACAGGACTCAAGTTTTTTCTTGCAGCTCGAGTCTTCATATCCCATTTGTGAGTGCTGTAAGATCTAGGTGAAGAGACAAGGGTGAGCGGGTTGGGCCCAGAAACTGGAGTCAGACCTCAGGTGATACTGGCTCTTGTGTCTGTGGTGCCAGTAACTGGGGCAAGAGGGGGTCCTAGCATCAGTCACCGGAGCAGGACCATAGGTTGTTGGGCCAGTGTACTTGAATATCAGCTACTGAGGGGGGCCAGGGTGAGTGGAGTGAGGGTCTCAGTGTCAGCAGCTGGAGCAGGGATCACAGGTCATAGTGCCCGTGTACCTTGGCAATAGCTGCGTGGGGAGGGGGACAGAGTGCTTGCATTGTCCCTTAATCTGCTCTGTGTGTGTTTGTGTATGTGTGTGTATGTGTGTGTGTCTGAGATACACACTCAGCCTCACTACTGGTTGAATTTACAAGCAGGAGAGCAGCAGCTGTGCTTGGGCTGGAGAGGTCTGCCCTCAGTGAACCAGGCTGAGCTCCAGTGCCCAGACAGGAATCCTTGCATCCCAAAGCCCGCTGGAGGCAGCGGCTTTATAACATCTCGCAACAAAATTACAATTTTTTAAGGGGGTGGGGCACAGAAAGTTGACTTTTGCATTGGAGATACCATTATGTCAATATCTAAAGAACCACATGGCCAAGACACAGTTACTAGTTGAAGCAGCATTGTTCACTCATGCAAGCTTCATAATAAAATCCTTTGCCTATTTGCTAATCCTAATCACAAAGACCTTGCCAACAGGCAATAAGATTTTGCACCCGGTAGAAAACTAAACAATATAATTCTGAGTAATACAGCCAAAAACATTGATTTTTTTCTTCTCCACTCAGGAAACTGGCCAGCATCTTGGGCATGACAGTGGAACATCGGCAGATTTCCCAAGCAGAAGTGCATGGGTTATGAAAGTGCTAAGCAGCCACAAACAGCACAGTGATGAGGATGTTCCCAGACATGGTCACAATGTAAATCATGAGGAAGACTAGAAAGAGCGGTATTGACTTTTGTAAAGGTTTCCAAATGCCAGTAGGATGATTTTCCTGACCTGGTTTTAATGTCCTCATTCATTTTTTGTCATGAATTGCACCAAGAAAAATGAATAACAGATTAAAAGTCAGGAAAAAAGCATTAATGGGAGCAGTTCTACATGTATTCTGTGTTTGAAACACACTGTAGTGTGTTCCATTCAGTGAAGATCAAAACAAAAGAGGACTCATTTTAAAAGAGGTATTTGATGGGGGTGACGGAAGAGTGTGAATTGTCCTCAAGGTGTTTCTCCTTTTGCACTTACTGCAGGAAGGGTTTTTATGATTTAGGTTCAGAAGAGCAGACCCTCACTCCAGCAGGAGTCAGGAGACTGACTCCTGAAGGATCCATCTCCCTTACCTTCAGACATCTCCAATACGGACATCCACAGCTGGTGTTGTTGTTTCAGGTTCATTTTACGAATGAAAGAGGACTTGCCGCCTGCCTAGACCCACTTTTCTTGTGACACCTGAGAAGCCATACAGTATCTCCAGGGGCTGGTAAGTACAACACAAGGCAGACCCTTGGCTTGTGGAGCAGAAAGTGGAGGTCAGACAGAAAACCTGGGGGCCTCCCTGATGGTGCAAGATTCCTATGTGTGGACAAATAGATTGAGCCATAGATTTCCATGTACTGTAACAGGAGCTTTGGAGGAATAGCTCACATGTGCACACATATCCTGTAGACACATAAATGCAGATAGGTGAATCTGGTTGTAAAGCCCACCCTTACCTCAGGAGATGAATCACACCTGAGATATGACCAATTCTATCCATTACCTGCACAAAGGCAATACAAGTTTTGGTATAGATATCTATACACTAGAAATCTGATTTGGGATGGATAAATCTCCCATCAAAGCCTGGAGAAAATAAATACCTTCTTCCTTTTTAGCATTTATCTACCACATAACTTACATTACAGCAGTGTTAACACTTCGGTGTGCTACACACAAAATAGTAGAAGATGTTATTGATTCAAAGAATTTGCAATCTTAGAGTCATAGGATAATTGGAAGAGACCCCCAGAGGTCATCTAGTCTAAACCCCTCCTCGAAGCAGCTCTAAGAAGATGAAATTGTTAGGGATTTGTCTGGTTAAGTCTTGAACACCTCCGAGGGTGGAGATTCCATGACCTTTCTGGGGAACTTCTTCCAGTATCTGACCACTCTCATTGTAGATAATAAGAACAATAATACCAAATTAAATAAAAACATACGTCTAATAAGAATTTTCTATATTCCATCTTGTGTCCCTTACCTCTTGTGCTATCACCGTGCAGATCTGAGATGAGCCTGGCTTTGTCTTCTCTGTATCTGCTGATCGGGTAGTTGTAGAGAGGAAAAAAGGTGTCGCGTTAGCCTTCTCCTCCTAAGGCTGACCAAGCCCAGTTTCCTCACCATCTCCTTGTACATCATGTGCTCAAGTCCCCTGAGCATATTGAGAGCCTCCACTGGACTTGCTCCAGTATGTCAACATCCTTCATGTACTGGGGAGTCCAAAACTGGACACAATGCTCTAGAGGTATCCTCACAAGCACTAAAGAGAGGGTAAGGATCACTTCCCTCTGGGCCTGCTGGCTGCACTCTTACTAATACACCCAAGGTGTGGTTGGCCTTCATTTGCTGCAGTGACACACTGCAGACTCGTTTTCAAGCTCTTGTCTTTCAGAATCCCCAGATCTTTCTCTGCAGACCTGCTTACTAGATAGTTGGACACAGCCTGCACTGTTGCGTGGGGTTATTCCACCCAGATTCAAGCCATAGTATTTGCTTTTCCTTCATTTCAGGAGGTTCCTGTTAGTCCATTTCTCCAGCCTGTCAAGGCCCTCTGAATAGCAGCCATGCCCTCCAGTGTATCAGGTCCAACAAAGCATCTCTCCTAGTCAGTTCATCAATCAGCTTCACCAAGAAATTATCTTCTGTGAATTCCAGAAATCTGCTCAGTTCCTTGTGCCCAGCTGCGCTGCCCTTCCAGCAGACATCGGGGTGGTTTGAGTCACCTGTGAGTACCAGGGGCTGTAACTGTGAGGCTTTCTCCTGCTACAGGATCATCTTATGTCTGTGTCCCCCACCGCAGCACCTTTGTGAGTTGGTCCAGAGATTCCCACGTCCCTGGCTCTGCACTCTATGAGCAGTTGCCTGGCTGCATGGCTGCCATGGACTTGATTGGTGCCAAGAGCCCTACAACACTCCCCTGGAAGGCAAAAACAAGGAACATAATTGCACGCTAACTGGGCCAAGTATGACACCTACAGACCATGGCTCTGTTCTCACCACAGACAGCCTCAGAACCAAGATCCCTGCACCACCAGAGTTCTGCCAAGCCCCACAGCCTGCCACCCTGAATCACCCAGGCCCCAGGACTGTAACTCTGCCTCAGTCACTGCCCTACTCCCTCCAAAACACTATGAGTGACTTTACAGATGTCTTTGAGAAGAAGGTGGAAGAAATGCTACCACTCTATGACACATATGACTGCCACATTGACCTGATCCCAAGAAAGGAGATGCCTTGCCACTCTGAATTAGCAGCCCATCAAAGGATACCTTGAGGACAATCTGGCACAGTGATTTATCTACCTCTCCTAGTGGCTCCTCATGCCAGAGGAGGGGAGGAAGACTACGGCCCTATATAGATTACAAGAGGCTTAACAATATCATGGCGAAGAACTGGCACCCCCTGCTCCTCACCCCAGAGCTATTAACAATCCTCAGAGGTCTCTGCTTGCTTTTGAACTTCGTTCAGTTTCTGCCACTTAGCAGCTGCTCAGGTCTCGTCCCATCTAGGGTCAGGAAAAGTGAGTGGCCTTTTCTAATCATTCCATAGATAAAGCCTATTCAATCAGTGTATCCATTGCTAAGTCTGTATCGTTCTGTCTATGGCAATTAATGTGATAATGTAGCTCAAGCAAATGGCCCAAACCAGCTGAGCTGTGGTTCAGTCTCAGGATATGGGAAGCAATACACAAACTCCTCAACTTGTAAATTACACATCTACAGTTTAATTGTAAAAAATAAAAAATAAAAATCCTACTATGTAACTTAAATGACTACCACAGTATAAGCACTTTTTAAGATACACTCAACATATGGCAGTAATTGTGAAGCTACAAACATTTATACATTCAACACACAATAGCAGTTTGACAGTACTGATCAGCCTGTTCCTACTGTCTATGTACTAAAAACATGTGACCTGAGAGTATTCACATGTTGCAGCTTTCTGGCATGGGTGTGGAAGCTCCTCTGCAATGTCTTGCAGCAGTTTGGAAGTCAACCAGGAGGGCTGAGCAGCAGTCAACTACCTTCCAATCCTCTCCCACATAGATTTTGCAGTTGGAGGCTTTATTATGAGTGAGTCATTCTGGAGCATTTGTTCCTTTGTCACAGGTGGGATGTCTCCAGCTGCAGCTACTCTGTTTCTGGCTGGCTGTCATTCTCACTGTGGCTCTTTTGGACACTGCTGAGTGCTTATGTTTCCACTTGTGCACAAATCACCAACCACAGGCAATATGCTCTTGCATGTATTGAAATTCAAGGTCATCTCCCACAGCTTCCTGTGCTGAGCTTAGACCTGACTCATCACCTTGCCTGGTCTGATGATTATCGGACTGCTGACAGAACCCACTGCTATCCCCAACTGAGATCTGCTTGGGTGTTGCGGGTCTGTGCTCTATTGGTGCAGGTGCTGCCCATGCTATGGCCACCCTGGGCTCCCAGCTCACCTTTGCTTGTGGAGCAGCCCCGCTTGCTGCTTTCTGACATCTTCTTAGAAAAGAGCCCGTGACTTTAGTAACTCTCCCAAGCAGTCACTCAGGTGTTGGAGGGACTGTCACAGGATGTTTGCCTGTGTCTGTAAGAACTTGAATATCTCAGTAATGGTCTCTGTGCTTCACTTTAAAAGTCCCGGTTCCCAAAAGTTGAGAGGAACTGTTCTGAGTGATTGCACTTAGGCTGAAACAAGAACTTATGCATTTGGGGAGGAACACAGGACTGCAACTCTAAAAGAAAGAAAGACAGCCAAGATTTTTCTTTTGCTTCTCTATGGGGGGAAGTCTGGCTTAATTACTTGCGAGAAGAATATCTGGCTGAATTCACTACTCGTAACACCGCTTACACAACATCTTGAGTTTGCATTTGCTACAGTCTGGCCTGAAAGCTCTGTATTGACAGTCTCTTAATCCAGGTCAACAATCGCTCACTGCACAAGAAGTAACAAAGAGAAGAGATTCCAGAACTCCAAAGCAGGGTAGAATTAGTCAGAGTACTGAATTATTTTTCACACTCTTCCCAGAGAAGACTCATATGTAGCTAGATGCATTTGTAGAGAGAATTTCAAATATTCTTTGGGTGCTGTTTTCACAGGTATTTTTATAAAGGAAATATGATGCAGTGTATTTTTTCAATTTTACTATTCCGCCTGTCAGCCCAATGTAATTCAGCCTAACACCACCAACAAGATTGCAAATATCCCACTTTATTAATAGAATACTGACTCTTAGCTGGTTTCATTATAAATGTATCACCTACTCTGATCTTCTAGTGAACACAGGGCTGAATTCAACTTGTATTGCAAATCAAGCAGGTTTTTCAAGAAGAATATTCAGTCCTGTCATTTGGGTTTCTTTATTATTATTAATAACAATAATAATAATAATAATAATTTTCTTGTGCCATTTCTCAGCGATGGATTATCCATCGCTGCCTTTTGTAAACTACTCCAGCTGACAATTAGTCTATTGAAAATACTCTGTAACCACTGCTGCCTCACTGACCAGGTGAATACCTTTGCTACATCAAAAAGCCTCCTGGTCTCCCTGAAGGCAATTAGAGGCTTTGATCAACCTATTCCTATACTTTTTTTTTGGTAAATAAATAAATAAATAAATAAATGAATAAATAAATGAAAATAACTAGATTGATTTCCTTAAGTCTTACTAGCAGGTATGTCCTATCAAAAAGGAAAGTTTACTATAAGAAATGTAACTCTTTATTTTATAACTTCGGGCTTTTATGTGGAAAAGAGTAAGGGTTTCTTATGTAGTAGGCTACAAAACAACACTGACAACTAAACCTGGCTCCTGAATTAATAGCCTTTGCTATAGAGTTATGGAGTTCACTAACACAAGACAGCTCTATGACCAAAAATGTAGCAGGGTTCCAAGAAGGACTCAGCATGTCCAGGGTAAAGGAAAGTAAAAAGGCTGGGCTTTAAGAGCCAATATAAACGTGCTGGTTACTTCAGCTGATGATCTCAGTGTCTTTTCACAGTTAGTGAGTCTACAGAGAGGTATAAATTGGGAGGCATAAATCCCACTCAGCAGGTCTCTCCATCCCTTTATTTTCTAATTTCTGGTAGCAATATGGGAGGATCAAAATAGATCTCAAGGACTAACACCCTCACCCCACCCCCTGGGGGAAAAAAAAAAAAGAAAGAAAAAAGAAAAGATGTTTCTGTGAAAAATTTCCTTCCCTCTGTCATGACCAAAAACATGGCAGAAATGACACTGAAGCAGACCACAGTGAGAGAGTTCATCCTTCGGGGACTGCCCTCCAGCTTAGAGGCACAAATGATCCTCTCTGTGGTGTTTCTGCCCCTCCACCTCATGACTCTGCCTGCCAACCTCCTTGTAATGCTGTCTGTTGATCACGACTGATACTTTCTCATAGCCACATGCCTCTTCCTCAGCAACCCTTTTTTCCCCCAGATCCACCATTTGTCTGTTACAGAGCCTGAAATGTTGGGTGACCTCTTCTGTGCAGAGAAGATCATCTCTTTGGAAAGATGTGTGGCCCAGATGTTCTTCCTTCATCTCTGTCTGTACAGAGATCTGCCTCCTCACTGCAACAGCCTATGACTGCTACAGGGCCATCTGCAACCCCATGCACTAGCATCTCACACTCATGCAAGAGTATGCCTACAGCTGGCTGGGGCTGTGTGCGTGGGGACAGGGATCCCCTGTGGCCTGACTGGAATTATGATCAAGCTGCCCTACTTCACAAAATTTGACAGCTTGGTCTGTGATGTGCTGCCGGTGATCAAGGCGGCTTGCACGAATGCCTACATTATTGAGATGCTGAAAATCTCCAGCTCTGGGCTCGTCTAGGCTTGCTTCACGGTCCCACTGGCCTCTTATGGCATCCTCCCAGTCTTGCTAAAGAAACATCTGTGCAAAGGTGTGCACAAGGCCCTCAGTGCTTCTGCCATCGGGCTCATGGTTGTAATGCTCTTCCTGGGATACTGCATCTTCATTTACTCCTGTCCTTGCACCAGCTTCGCTGAGGGCACTGTGATATCAGCCTTCTTAAAACAGCCTTCACCTCCTGCTAAATCGCATAATCTGCATCCTGGGAAATGAGTACATGAGGTGGGCACTCCCCAAGCTATTTGGGAGAAAAGTAGCCACAGAGGAGAAATAAAAGCTAGAGCAAAAGCAGCTGCACTTTCCAGGGTCAGCTGCTGTTTTTTTCAGCTTTATCAGCAGTAGGTAAATTTCATTGTGACAAATCAGCTTCTAACCTCTTTCTGTGCAGATAATCCTGGCACTTCACTTTGTAACTTTTAGGCCATGCTTATCAGCCTGTGTTTGAACTCTCTTGCCTCACCGGGAAACGTAAAAAAAGGGGGGTTTCTTCCAAGATTAAGTTACCATACAAAAGACATCACTATCTACCTTTTTTTTTTTTTTTTTTTTGAAGTGTATTCAAAGCAATGTGCAAGTTTTCATTTTGAGATAAGATTTTAGGAAGCTGAGGCTTGGTTAATTCCTTTGCTTGATTTTCCCCTTTTTCCCCACACTGTTCTCAAGCTGTTCTAAACATCCACAGTTCTTACTGACAGAGCAGCTAAAGATGCAAATGAAGAACCGGAGAAAATAATCCTGCCCATACTTGACTTTTTGTCACTGTTGCAAGGAGATAAGAAACATAATGCTTGAATGCCATTCATTAGGCATATTGTTTATTAATATTTCTCTCTTTTTAAGGAAAATCCCTTAAGATGAACGCCTGAAGCTGCAATCCTTTGTCAGTTCTCCATCGCCACTTTTGATCACTCAGTTTGCACTAGTTGCAGTGTGCAGATTTTCAGCATGGCAGCTCTTATTCAGAGGCCTTCTTCCACACTGAGTTTGTGATCCCTTTCCTAAGTCCAAGTCATTTGGGCAGAGCTCATGGGCTGTATTCTGCCCTCCCAGTGCGTAAACTTGGTGTTAGTTCACCAAGAACACCTTTAAGAAGGCAAAGCGAGTTATGTGGCATGGGTGAACATTTGTTCTTTGTCTCCAGAGGCCATTGAAATGGACTTTGAACAATTGTGTGAGCTACTATAGCCACACAGGTTTTCTGGGTGACTAACTGGACCCACAGCTCTACTCCCAAGGGACTTATTAAATCTCTGCCAAAGCTTATACTGTCAACAACCTAGGATGATTTAACAAATCCCTTTGTGACTCTCTAGTAAGGCATGAATTTAACATTTCTTGAGTCCCAAATCTGTCTTTCAGACAAGCACACAGCCCAAGCTTTATCAGTTCTCTATGACTTCATCACAGCACAAAAGGTTCTGTATTTGGTGTTCAGAGTAATTGAGTACCACACGCTCTTGCTCTCCAGAACTAGCTGTTACGGGGAAGGGTTGAAGGTGTAAGTCACCTCTGCATCCCTGTTTATCCTGTCACTGTTGAGCTTCAACTTCTGATTTGGGGGCAGGTCTTCTTCGTATTGGCAGGAATGCTTTGTAAGTAGGCAGGAAGTTCAGTTTCTATTTTGATTTTTGCATTGTTCATGAAGTAACCAATCAAGATTTATTTTATTTTATTTTATTTATTTGCTTCTTTCTTTGTTTGTTTGTTTATTAAGTAAAGGCTTGAACTAGTTAAATATCAGGACGATCTTCCAGTATGAGGGGACCATCTGCACAAGATAACTTGGGTATATTAGAGGGACACCCCCCCCTCAAAAAAAAAAAAAAATCAATCCAAACCAAAGCAAACCCTGCCTGTTCAGTTGCAGGAATTATCAATTCCTCTGGCTAGAGGAATTTACGGATGCCAATCAAAAGGAAGAAATTTGTTTATCCATCTCCATTTTTTAGACCAAAAATTGCTTTTTCTTTTATGGAGAAAAAACACTGGAATTCAACTCACAATCATTCTTTTTCCGGACACCGCTGGAAACTACATAAGTAAGCTCGGTTTTTCCTCCCTACTCTGTTTGCTTTTGGGTTTGTTGCAGGGAGAAGGGGCTGAGACATTGACTGGAAGGAGAACAACACTTCTGTTTGGTTGCTTTTCAGTCCTTTTTGCAAGACCTTGAGTACAGGAGGAAATCAGGCATCTGATTCTACCAGGTGTCTTTGGAGACATCAGTATCTGTCTCTCAGCAGACTCCAAATGAAGACAGGAGCCTCTGTGCAGGTCCTTGGCAACTTTAGAGCCCTATGAAAATGTTAGTCGTGGGAGCTGTAACAGGCGAAAATACTAATGTAAATGTACATTTTACAGGCTTGTGGCTCCACTTGTAACAGCTGCAGACCACTTTGGGGGTATTCAGCCACTTCTGGAGCGTCCACATGCTGTTAGAAATGTAGCTATCGTTCAGGTGCTTGGTTAGCCCTGTTCTCAGAAGCTCAGTGTATCAGCAGCAAGGAAACCACAGTGACGTTGATTTCCAAATACAAGAACCCTGGGTTCATACTCAGAGATGGCTTCATTTTCGCAAAGTGGGGAACTTTGAGAAGTCCTGCCGTTTCCCACATCATTATTTCTGTTGTATGACCGCCTTGAACCATGCGCTGTAAACAAGCTTTCTCCTTTGTTGGACAGGGTTCGTATTCAATGTCCTCTCGTCTCACTCCTGTTCCAAAGACAAGATTTTGTGTTTGTGTATGTGTTCCTTTGATTATTTTGCCAAAATTTTTAGATTTTCATTTCAAAATGAAAATAAAATCACAGGAACACTGGAATATGGAATGGGCAGAGCTATTCAAGGTCACTGAATTTGTGACTGCAGGTGTTGCATTGCTTGATCCCTCATAAATACATCAGCTATCAAGCAGCTGAGGTTTCTGACTGGCTCCTGACTGAAAAGCAGGTGAATCTGTTCTCCCCAAGCAAGGTTGCAGCTGGGAAAGAGAACTCCGCACTCAAATGAATTTGCAGAAAGCTACCTAGCAGGAAAAGGTGGTGTCATACCACATTTGGAGACTGTGCTGGGTGTTCTTACTTTTGGGAGGAGGTTGGAAAACCAGGCAAGACTCAGCAAACAGCAGCAACAAGTATCTAAGGTCGTAAAAATGATCTTTTAGTGAAAGCCTAAATCCCCAGTCTATGAGATCTATGAAGAAGTTAGCAGTGACTTCCCTGAAGTCTATTCAGATGTCATCTCACTAAACTGCAATGCCCAACACAGAAGTCTTCCACTAATCATTTGGTTTCCTCTACAGTGAAGGAAGAGGAATAACTGCAGGCACAGATTCATCCCTTTTATGTCTGACAATTGCAGACAGGTAGCTTAAACTAGACACCTGGAATCAGGAAAGATGGATCCTAGGTACATTCTGCCAGGAGGTAAATCTTCCTGCAACTTGATAGCTCCTGAGTAAGTCAGAGAAGTAAGTCAGCTTGCATTGCATTGTCTGGAAACTGAAGAAAGCCCACAGTCTCCTTTGGAAACCTGTTCCAGTACTCGCTTGTCCTTCAAGCTTGAATACTTCTGTTAATATTAGGCATCACCTTTTGGGTGAAACTGTTAGGCTGTTCTGTCTTTATTCCTCCATATAGCTCAAGTTTGTATGATTGTCATCATGTTCTGTCCTCTCATACCATAAATTTAATTCTCCTTTCACCGTGTCCTTTCTCCTAGGTGCAACGCAGCAGTAAACATGGTGTGGCAGAATCACACTAGAGTGAGTGAGTTCTTCCTCTCGGGCCTCACCACCAACCATGCTGTAGAGCTGGCCCTCTTCACCTTCTTCGTGGTCATCTACATGCTGATTATTTTGGGCAACATGCTCATCATCTTCACGATTGCACATGACCAGCGTCTGCACAGTCCCATGTACTTCTTCCTCAGCAACCTCTCTGTCATTGACGTCTGCCACTCCTCAGTGGTGATGCCCAAGATGCTGGCTGACTTCCTGGTAGACAAGAAGAGCATCTCCTTTGAGGAGTGTGTGGCACAGATGTTCTTCCTCCACCTCTTTGCCTGCACAGAGATCTTTCTCCTCACCATCATGGCCTATGATCGCTACCTAGCCATCTGCAACCCCATGCATTATGGCACCATCATGAGCCGGAAGAGGTGCCTCCAGCTGGCCACAGTCATGTGGATGGGAGGGCTGATACATTCTGTGTCCCTCACTGCCCTGACCCTCAATCTCCCATACTGTGGTCCCAGTGCCATTGACAACTTCTTTTGCGATGTCCCTTTGGTCATTAAGTTGGCCTGCACAAACACCCATATCTTAGAAATGCTCCTTGTCTCCAACTCAGGCCTCATCTCTGTGGTCTGCTTCCTGGTGCTGGTGACTTCCTATGTGGTCATTTTGGTCTCACTAAGGAACCATCTCTCGGAAGGGCAACACAAGGCATTATCTACCTGTGCTGCTCACCTGACAGTGGTGACACTTTTCCTGGGACACTGCATTTTCATCTATCTCAGGCCAGCCAAGAGTTTAGCTGCAGACAAAGTCGTGTCAGTTTTCTTCACGGCCATTACCCCTCTGATGAACCCCATTATCTATACCTTTAGGAATGAGGACATGAAAAATGCTTTGAGAAAGCTATGCAGGCGGCAGATTGATTCCCAAGACAAGTGACACTGTTGGGAGTGAACGGAAGGCTGCCAATCCCTGTGTACTGTCTGTCCCTATCCCCTCCCTCCAGGGTATTTTCTGGGCATGTATCTTCAGATTTTGACTTCTCTGCACCCTTAGCACTGAGGTGAAATCAAACAATGGCACTGGCTCTCATCCACAACAAGTTCTTTGAGGGATGCTTTAAGCTCATTTATCAGAGGGAAAGTTTTGAAATAGAAATGCCAAGGATATTCTAGATTGCTATGCTCTAAGGACCCAGCTCCTTTGGGCTCTTCATCTAAGCAGCCTAAGTGTATTTTGCAGGAACACTTCTTCCATTCTAAGGAAAATTATCCCTTCACCCTACGTACTCCTAGAAGAAGTTAATGCTTTAGCAAACACAAGACTACTCATTTGGTTTCCTCCTCTGGCCTGTGTAGTTAGGCTGAATTTGAGAGTTTCAAACTTGTCCTCATTCAGATAAGGATTTCATGGATGTACAGGTTTTGTGCAGACAGATATTTTTAGCCCAAACCCTACTGCCTCTCTTTCCCTGCATGCAGCAGGACAGATCTTTTCTTTACTCAGGATGTTGCTAAATAAGCAGGTGAAGGCAGATCGGAGCTCTTTGCCCTTTTTCAGCAGGGTGTCTGAATCAAATGATACTTTTAGCTTAGATACATCTACTTATCTATTTTCCATATGGCTGCGCAAATGTGTTAGCACAACTTTGGGTGCAGCTTATGATTTGGAACAAGGAGCGAGGAGAGATAGAAACTCCCAAGTCTCCACTGCCATCAGGGAAAGGAGCAGATAGACACATGCTATGCAGACAGATGATGGTACTGTAGCATCAGCTGAGGAAGCTCACAGTCCTTGTCCTCTGGGCCACAGGCAAACTCCTCTCTGGGGCAAAAGCATTGCACATATTCCTCCCGTGACAAATTGCCAAGGACCATAGTGGGGTTTTGCTTGCATGCTTTTAGACTGAGGTAGCTGACCAATGTTAATGCTTAGCTCTTGCAAAACAGCCTCCTTCATCAAGAGACATAAGAAAACAAAGAATACTGCCCTCACAGCCAGTGGCTTTCCTTTGCTAGCCAGAGGAAATCAGCGGGAAGAGAACCTGTCTGATGGGCAAATGACTAAAGTTCAGCAGTCTCCCACTGTTCCCCACTGCTCCTAATCTGTGGAATTTCATCTTAGGCTAAAGAAAATACTGAGAGAGAATGGGGCATTATATCCTCCCGCAGCCAGATCTTTATGCAGTGCTGCACATTTAGAGGGCTCCTGAGAACCTCTTGGGTTATGCTGAAGGAGGTAAGGGGTTTTTTGGTCTCTTGATCAAGAACAAAGCTCCAGCACAGATGCTTTTTACAGTGTCCAAAGGTACTTTGGAGGCCAGACTAGCTTCTGCCTGCTCCCAGCCCTTCTCAGCTGTATTTCTTGTAGCACATTAAAGCACTTTGCATGTGAGTGAGAGATTTCCCTTGCTCTGGTGCTGCTGTAAGTCTACACCACCTCACCCGAGAGCTGGAGCAATTCATGAGCCAGCTGTGCTGACCCCATACTTTCAAAGAGCTCACAGTCTACTTCTACGGGGTAGGGATTGGTCCCTGCCCTGCCACCATTTAATTCCCACTCTTGCTCTGCCTCCATCATATGAATTACGACTGGTTAGAATAGCTAGTTCCTCTAAGTCCTGCTGTAAATCTTTCACTAAGGTTTTTTTCTGCTTCATGAACAGGCAGTGTACATCCAAATTAACAACGGTCTGATGGGGGGATGCAAGCCTCAGTGTCTGCCTCTGCTGTCAGGAGGGCACATGTAATGATCTCGTTGCCAGCAGGAGGGCAGGTACAAAGTCTGCACATGCTGCGGGTGGCTGCGTCCCTACCATGTCCATTACGGACACAACTGGCCTTTGAAAGCCAGCATGACCCAAGGAGGAGAAGCAATCTAGGAACTCATCACGAGGTCAGCTCATGTTCATGGGCCCAAATCAGTCAGTGAAGCAGGCAAGCTCTAGGCCCAGGAGGGTAGGAGGGGTTCACAGGTGTCTGGGGATGGTGCTTGTTGTGGGAAGAGGTGTGTGCTCCATGCCTGCCCCATCTCCCCCAACTCCTTCCTCTGCCCTTTGGATCCCTGCCCAGGGGGTTCTGGGATGGGGAGGAGAGTGCCACACACTGTCTCATTCTCCATGCAGTGGGGCTACACCGCAGGCATCCCAGCAGCAGGGAGGGTGGGGACGGGCACAGCTCCAACCATCTATTCCACCATTGCCAAGCAATGGGGAACAGAGATGGCCCCCATGATGCCATATTCCTACAGTGGTCCTTTGCCTTTTTCAAAGCACGGTCTTTGGTCGCCAGTGCACAGGTTTTGATTTTCTCCAGGATCACCACACTGAAAGTGTTAAGTGCTCATCTGAGTGGTGGCAAACAAAGCACTACAGCAGATGAGGGCCCTTGCGGTTAAGGCACATTTCCACATTTAAGGTTAATTCCTTCTCATTTCTGCAATTCAGAGGTTTCAGGTTTGTGAACCAGAGAAGAGGACCAGGTTCACCTCATTATCATTGTTAATTTGATCCAGCACTGATTTCCAATTGTTTATGTACAGGTTCTGTGTGTCAGCGTTAGTGGCTAAGATGCCAGTTCTACATGTCCCCAGTGATTCTTTCCTTCTGCTCCAAGGACAGCTGTGGCAGAAACCTCCAGTGGCTCCTTCTAGCTGTGAAATGTGGCTGTGTTTAGAACCTTTTGATAGGAATGGAAAACATTTGATTTCCCATGTACTAAGAAGGCGGCATTAAGCTTGAGCTCTGCAAGAAAGAGGTGTTTTAATCTGGAGTGCATATTTATGACAAAGTCCTGCTTTCTGGGAACACGCTTTCCTTCCTCTTTCTTTCCTTCCCATATATTTCATTCCTTTGTCCATGTAAGATTCCCAGGCCATCCAGAACATCCACTGAAATACCAGAAAGAGCGGTCTTGGGAAACTGTGCTTTAAAAAGCCAAATGCCCCTACCTTGCTTCAGATGGAGAAGGGGGCCAAACCTCAACAAGATGAAAAGTCCTCTGAGCTTGTCACGCAGCCTGCATACCTGTTTTCAAGCTTGGGACAATTCATTTTCTGGAAACAGTTTCAATGAAGCGGTGTTGGCTTCCAATAGCTCATTGGGCCAGATGTTCAACACCCACAATCCCATGGGCTCTGATGAGAGATATCAATGACCCCTTATGGGCATAGCTCCAAAACATCTTCTGGTCCTTGCTTCCTTTGGCACTGATGGCCTTTGGGGTGGCTCTGAGCTAGTGCTGTCAGGGTTGGCTGTGTCCAGCTGCAGCCCTGCAGCAGGTGCACTGGGATGTCACAGCTGTCATTGTTGTCATATTCAGCAGGGACACATCGGTTCACTGCTGAAAGGCTGCTGAAAGGCTGCTGAAGGAGCTAGAGTGGGGTGCTGTGAGGTGGAGGAGGGAGCAGTGGGTCTTGGGGAGAGAATGTAATGATGCTGCAAGTGGCCTGGGAGAAGTTTGCTTTGCAGTCCTGCCACACACACACGCCTTTATTTTCCTTCAGGTAGAAAAGGAATTCCCACAAGAAAATCCCTCCAGGACCCCATCAGGAGTCCTCATGGTTGAGACCACAGACCAGACAGGATGCGTATGAGTATGGAAATTGAGTATGACAAGAAGGGAAGAAAGCCTTCCAAATGAAGCCTCACGTTCAATCACAGAATGGTAACTTGACCATTGCCTCTCTGTTTTTTTTTTCTGTGGAAGCCAGTGAGAGTAGGATGCTGAATGAAGACTCTGTGCCAACGTCTGGAAGGCCACAGAAGGAGGAAAGTCCCCAAGCCTTTCCCTTTCTGGCTTGGTGTTTCTTCTCTACTGACCACTGTCCAGGGTCAGTGCAGCTGGCTGTGTGTGGGTGGATATGGGCACTGGGGAGCTCCAAACTCCTTATGGTATGGGGGAGGAAGCAGGGGAGGCAGCTGGGAGAGCATGAAAGGGAGGGCTGTGCAGATGGATGAAGTTAGCTGCTTGTTAGTGACTTGATCTGGGAATCTGTTGCATAACTCTCTGTTTGTCTATCTTCTTTCCCCTTGATGTAGCATCCTGGGACAATGAAGGAGCCAAGGGGATTATGAAAGGAGGCATATGTGCCAATCCCATGGCACCAGACTTGATGGCTCTGCATGTGCTGGACAGCTGGCTGATGTCATTGCAAGCCCACCCTCAATCATCTTGGAAAGACAAGAGTGATCAGGAAGGTTCCTGATGCTTGCTAAAAGGCCCATGTCATCCCCATTTGAAAGAAGGGCATCAAGGGAGATCCAGGGAACTAGAGGCCTGCCAGCCTTACCTCAGTTCCTGGGAAGGTTTTGGAGCAAATGTTCATGGAAGTCATTCCTAAACACAGGAGGGACAAGAATGAGATTAGTGAGCCAGTATGGATGACCAAGGCGATGATTGTCCCAGTTGCTCACCTTACTTTGACTTTTTTCACTCCAGGTCTCCCTCACTTTACAGCACCGTCTCCATGCCCATTGGGTGTTGCCTGAAAAACAAAGCTATGGGCTTCTGCAATTTGCTGGTGTCTGAGCTCCCCAACAAGCCATTTGGCTTCTTTCCAAGCCCTGCTAATGCTCCTCAGTCACCTAAGATGTTCCAGTCCCAAACTTGCTTGTGTCCTCAAATTCATGCTATATCCCAGCAGTGAACTGCACATCCTTCTTCTTAAACATGACCACCGCATGCTCTGTGTTCTCCATCCTGCCTGTACCAGCCACATTCCTACATGCACACAGCTCTTTTCCTGCACTCCTATCCCAGCCCTACACAGTGGCAAACACTGCCTCTCAGCTGTGACCCATTGGCCCCTCAGAAGAAGCCTTGGACTTCCTGGCATTTTCTGGTGCTTATTACAACTTCTCTGGCTTCCTCCAGAGATCTTAGGAGGGGACAGTTTGCTGTTGGTTCTACTAAGGTTCTTTATGACAATCTTTTATGAAATGTTTGCATTTTTATGATTTCTGTGCATGCATGTGTGTGTGTGTGTGTGTGTGTGTGTGTGCAGGGACTGGGGGGGTGGTGCACAAGGGGAAGGGTAGTCACAGAAAAGCACCAAGTAAACTACATCAGGCACTGACTGGGCTGCCAAGAAGAACCATCTGAGATATCCCCAGGCCTGAGGCTTCAGGGCAAGACTTCTCTCCATAGAAGCGGACCCAGCCTCTGACACTCTCTAGAGAGGGAAATCAGCAGTGTCCATGCCATCTGAACACTCAAGGGGTGGGTTTTGAGTTCTGAGATCACCCTTCTTCTGACCCATTTTAGATATGTACTTCAGGATGGGGAACCATGCCTCGTATTGGTCATGCTGATAACATTGGCATTGCCTACTCAAGGTGCCGCACTACCATTCAGAGGGACCTCGACAGGCTGGAGAGGTGGGCGGAGAGGAACCTCGTGAAGTTCAACAAAGGCAAGGGCAGGGTCCTGCCCCTGGGGAGGAATAACCCCATGCACTAGGACAGGTTGGGGGTTGACCTGCTGGAAAGCATCTCAGCAGAGAAGGACCTGGGAGTGCTGGTGGACCGTGAACCAGCAATGTGCCTGGTGGCAAAGGTGGCAATGGTATCCTGAGCATCATAGCAGCAGGTAACGTTGCCAGCAGGCGGAGGGAGGTGATCCTCCCCCTCTACTCAGCCCTGCTGAGGCCACAGCTGCAGTACTGTATCCAGTTCTGGGCTCCCCCATACAAGAGAGACATAGGGCAACTGGAACAACTCCAGCAAAGGGCTACTAAGATGATTAGGGGACTGGAGCATTTCTCATATGAGGAAAGACTGAGAGAGCTGAGCCTGTTCAGCCTGGAGAAGAGAAGACTGAGAGGGGAATCTTATCAGTGTGTATTAGTATCTGAAGGTAGGGTGTCAAGAGGATGGGGCCAGACTCTTTTCAGTGGTGCCCAGAGACAGGACGCGAGGCAACAGGCACAAACTGAAACACAGACAGTTCCATCTGAACATGAGGAAAAAATCTTTTATTGTTAGGGTGACAGAGCACTGGAAGAGGTTGCCCAGAGAGGCTGTGGAGTCTCCTTCTCTGGAGATATTCAAAACACGCCTGGACAGGATCCAGTGCAACGTGCTGTAGGTGACCCTGCTTGAGCAGGGGGGTTGGACTAGATGATCTCCAGAGGTCCCTTCCAACCTCAACCATTCTGTGATTCTGGGAAGCTTTACACATTTTCTCGACCAAGAATGGAAGAATCACACCCGGCACTTGGAAAGGGGTGAAGTTGTGGGATACATGGTTTACTTTAGAAGGCATTCAGTATGCTTGCAATACAAAAAAGGTTGTGAAGGCGAATGGGCATGAAAGAAACATCCAATGGAGCTGCACAGAAGGAGGATGGAGCTGTACATAATATGAGGTGATACAAATCAGATCAGCACGTAGAGAAGACTTCTGCAGGAAAGGCTTTGTGAGGGATTACTGTAACTTTACTCAACTTAAAAATAAAGGGTAGACAGTGTGATAAAGTGATGAGGAAGTGTCCTAGAGAAAAAAGAGCTGGGCGGAGAGGAGGTTGTAGAGGTTTGAGGTAGTCCTTTCAGGATCTAAGCAGGGTGTAGTTTGGAGTCAAAGAAAAATTCAGAAGCTCTCAAGGAAGTCTTGGAATTAGTGCTACTAACCACTACAAGAACAGCACAACGCTCTAATAGAATTCTTCTTTTTCTTCTTCTTTTTCTTCTTCTTCTTCTTCTTCTTCTTCTTCTTCTTCTTGACGATGATAAACTAAAATTCTTTAATTTTATTCCTGACAGTCTCTTATTTCACAAATTAGCTACAACTTCTCAATATTTAACCTCTTTCTTACATAAGGTTTCAGAACAGCACTTCCCCTCCCCCCCCCAAATCTTTGTTTGATGTACACTGGCATAACGCTATGGCACTCCAAGTGCCTTACCCCCACCACCACACAGAGGCACAAGTCACAGGCATATTCCTACAATGCTTCTACAGGCAGGGCTCTGAGGGCTCAGACTTTCTGAGGATAACCATGCCAAGAGAAGGTGAGGTAGCTCAGAGTGGCTTCCCATTGGCTTATTTTAGATCTTTTCCGTGGTTGGAATTCATCCTGCCTAATTTTAAGAGTGGGATTAGGTCAACCAAATTTAATGATTTCTATTTATGTGGCTATTTATCAAACACCCCCTCCATGTGTGACTCTTTTGAGACACTGCATCTGTGAGCTGCAACTCCCTCCAGCAGAACATTTCCTGGAACCAAATCTCTCACTTCCTGCTTGATGATGGCATTAGCCAACTGTCTATAATACAAATGTGGGCTCCAGATGAACTCCACCCCAAGCCTTACAGAAACATTTGGATTCAGAGAGTGCAGAGGTGCCTAAGGGAGGTCTTCACATCACTCAAATGTGCTTCCTAGCCTGGGATTTTCAGCTTTATATATGTTGAATAGAGGGACACGGTCATCTGCTGAGGGGGAAGTGGAAAGCCCTGCTTAGAAACCTGGCTACTGCCTGGTGCAGGTTCAGTGGATCTCCCTCCAGAATCAGAAAGCTTGATTCAGTGACAAAGCCCAAGGAAAGTGGGAGGGCACATGCCTGCCCACCCTTGCTCCAGTGGGTAGCACCTCGAATATGACAGGAATCCAACTGGAGAGGACACCACCCTACCTGAACACTCTACAGCCCCAAGCCCTCTATGACAGTGAGCAAAGAAGAGCTGACCTGCTGGCAGCCCTCTCTGACACAACCCAAGTGGCCTCATCGGTTGGGGAAAACAAACGTTCAAGTCGTGAGCCAGCTCAGGTGGCCAGCATAGCTCCTGAGGAGGGACCAGCAGCAGGCACTGCATATGGGTGTGAATCAGCATCTCCAAGAGAGTGTCCACTACAGCATGAACATTGGCACCCCTACACTCCCACGATGGGGAGCAGAGAAGCACTGACCTGCCAGAGGGCTCCCGGAACGCCTCAGCAGACTGTGTGGGTGGGTATAGATCGGCATGCAGGAGAGGTTACGTCTCTGGCCTCAGCACCTGCACTGCCACATTCCCTGTGACAGGGAACCAGTCAAGGTCTTTGAAGCCTGTGGTGGCTGGTGGAGGTGCACAGGGCACCACCAGCCATCTGCATTCAAATGGCATGAACTGGAACTGGCATTGGGCCTTCCCATGCTGCAGTGTCCAGCTTAACCCTCTTGCAAGTGGGCAACAGCTGCTGGAACCTGCCACTGGCTCGGGATCTCCATGGTTCCTGATACCTGGCAGAGACTTGTGGAGCTGCCAGAGAGCTACTGGGAGACTCCTGCACCAAACGGGAAAGAAAAAAGGTTTTCTAAAGAACCAGTTTAGGAGCTGCCCCTACCTGCCCTTGGGAGCTGCCCTACCCTTTTCTCATGAGCCAGCCACATGTGCTGGAGGTGCCCGGGAGTGCTGCTTTGGAACACAGCAGTTGATCACCCTCTGGCCTATGGACGTACAGCTACGTCCAAGGAGTCTGGAGAGCTGAAGAACAGCGGCCCCTCCCACCAGCAAGGAGCTCAACAGTGGCTTCTACCCATTGTATCTCATCCTCCACCATGCACCGTGACAAAGAGTGTGGCTCTGTCTTCTTGGTGACCTCTTGGTAAGCATCCAAAGGCTGCTGTCAGGTCCCCCTGAAGCCTTCCCTTCTCCAGGCTGAACAATCCCAGCCTCCTCAGCCTCTCCTCATAGGATAAGTGCTTCAGCCCTAGACCATCTGGGTAGCCCTCCACTGAACTCGTCCAAGTTTCTCCACATCTCCCCCTGTATGGAGGGGTGTGTGTGTGTGTGTGTGTGTGTGTGTGAGAGAGAGAGAGAGAGAGAGAGAGCAAAACTGGATGCAGTATCTAGATACAGACTAGCAAGTACTGAATAGAGGTGGATAATCACTTCCCTTGGTCTCCTGGCTGTGCTTCTGTTAATACAGCCCTGCATGCTGTTGGCCTTCTTTGCTGCCAGAGTACGCTGCAGGCTCACGTTCAGCTCACACTCGGCCAGGATCCCCCCGTCCCTTTTCTGCAGAGCAGCTCCCCAGACAGGCAGTCGCATGCCTGTATTGTGGGAGGGATTCTTCCTTCCCAAGGTCAGGACTTTGCATTTGTCCTTGCTGAAGTATGCTTTAACACACCTAACACCAGACTCAGCACTACATTCAGCAGAAAATGTAAGCACCTCTAGGCACACAGCATTTTTCAGGTGCCAAAGAGAAGTACTTCTTCCTGTAAATCTCCATTCATCTTTCTTTTATTGATTTCAGTAAGGAAAAAAAAATCATGTATAGTGATGTAATTAACCCACTTAACCCTTAATGGTCTTTAAATACTTCTGGATTTTATTGGATCTGCAAAGGATCTTAGGCATACTAGAATGTACGGATATGTTTAATTTGTCACTATGGATCATTCCCTGTTTTGCTCTGGAGTCCAGTTTTCCTGACCATCCACACTGCAAGGGTTCTAGACTGTGCTGGGAATGATTTTGTCACTTCACTACTTCTCTCTCCAGAGATGATTTGGTGTTAGGTGAGTGCAGAGACCAAGCAGCTGGCCAGATGGGATTTTGTTTCGTCTCTTTATCCAACTCAGTCCTCCACCAATGCTCCAGAAGGTATCATAACTCAATTACGCTCATGCCGTGACTTACTGAGCCTGAACATTCAACCATTTTTTTTCAGCCTACTTATCCACCCATTTAGATGGTAAGGACCTTCTGTGGGTACAAGAATATTGTGGCAGATGGTGTTAAAAGCCTTACTAAAGTCAAGGTAGTTGACATCTACTGTTCTTCTCTCATCCAGAAATCCAGTCATTTCGTCATAGAAGGCAATCACAGAATCACAGAATCACAGAATGGTTGAGGCTGGAAGCAGGGTCACCTAGAACACATTGTGCAGGATTGAGTCCAGATGAGTTTGGAATATCTCCAGAGAAGGAGACTCCACAAGCTCTCTGGGAAACCTGGTCCAGTGCTCTGTTGCCCTCACAGTGAGGAAGTTTCTCCTCATATTGAGATGGAACTGTCTGTGTTTCAGTTTGTGCCCGTTGCCTCATGTCCTGTCTCTGGGCACTACTGAAAAGAGTCTGGTCCCATCCTCTTGACACCCTCCCTTTAGATACCTGTATACATTGATAAGATACCCTCTCAGCCTTCTCTTCTCCAGGCTGAACAGGCCCAGCTCTCTCAGCCTTTCCTCATGAGAGATGCTCCAGTCCCCTAATCATCTTTGGAGCCCTTCACTGGACTCTCTCCAGTAGTGCCATGTCTCTCTTGTATTGGGCAGCCCAGAACTGGACACAGTACTCCAGATGTGAATGAGGTTGGCTGAGCATGATCTACCCCAGGTAAATCCATGCTGTCTGTTCCCAGTCACTTTCTCCTTTGTGTACTCTCAAATGTGATTCAACAGGACACGCTCTATGACAAACCCCTCACCAAAGTGTGGTTAAACAGCCTTTAGTTCCCTTGATCATTCTTTTGGGCCTTTTTGAAGATGAATGACACATGCTCTTTTGGCCACTTGTCAGGTACCCCCCCCCAATCTCCATGACCTTTCAAAGGTGATACAGAGCATCCTCACTATGTCTTCGGCCTATTCTCTCAGCACCCTTGGAAGCAACCTCTTGTTCCCATGGACTCTTCAGGGCTAAGTTCACTCAGTCAGCCTCTGACTTGATCATCATCCACTGCTGGTTATTTTCTTCCTCTCTTCCTTGCTTGCCTCTGCACCAAACCTCTAACAAACACCCCAAATGCGACTAAGTCCCATTAGAACTGAGTAGACCTCATGACCGTTCCAAAGGTGGACCCGTGCACTGTGACTTCCCACAGCCTTCTGGAGTCAGGTAGGCCAGCTTACCATTCAAAATCCTGAAGCTGCGTAGACCAGCAGGCTGCTATGAAGATGGCCTCCTGGACCTGGGTAGACCTGCTCACCACTCTGAGGAAAGTCTCCCAGAGCTGGGGAGATCTGCTCACTACACTGAAATCCTGGAGCCAGGTGTGACATGCCACTAGAGGGGCATCCGGGTTTCACTTGGATTCCAGGGTTAGTTGTGCTGAACTCGAGAGATCATCATTTGTCAAGTGTGAGAATTTATTAAAGATAAGAGGCTATAACAAAGATAAAAGTATAGTAAAGCTGAAACTATAACAGAACTGAATATATATACACATATGAGCTTTACAGTTCAATCATGGATGCATGATACAATGATGACTCTCACCATTTCCTCGAGGGCCACCCCTCTGGTATAGTTTTCCCCAGATTCTCTAACAATGGGTGCACAGTACAGTGACTGCTCTCACACCTTTTGGGCACCCTTCTGGTCTAATTTTCCCCGGTTTCTCCTCACCACGCTGTTGACATCAGGGGTATTCCCATTGATGGGTGGGTCCTAGGTCCACAGGCCAGCTGAGAGTGGGTTCCAGTCCACAACAAACATATGTGGCTTCCTCTCTTTTATAGCCAGTGTCGCAGGCAGGGGAGGTTATTAGTATTCTATTCTTACCACTCCAACGGTTTCTTGTCAGAGGTTCTCTTAACTCCAGAAGAGTAACCTTGAGAGACATCCCAACTCAAGAGGAGATTCACCGCCGTGCAGCCTGCTGCCGTGCAGGAGAGCTCAACGGGCTTTAGCCTGCAGCGCTATTTATGGGCATAGAGTTTGACTAATGGTCATACAATATTTGGTGTGGAGATGTACTTTTTTTGCTGACCTCATGCCGTGTTGGGGAAAATATACCCTTTTTTGCTGATCTCATGCCCATTTCTGGCCTCATCAGTTGCAACCAGTATCACCTAGTTCCTCCTGGTCAGCCCTGGGTGCTGTCAGTTATTTGCGGTCAGCTGGGGCCTGAGATGGATGGGGTGGGGGGGCAGAGTAGTTGTGCTCCACCACACTTTGGGCCCCAGATGGGGCGGGGGGAGGTAGTTGCGCTCCACCACAGCCAGTCAAAACAATGCCAGCCCACAGGTATACAAAAGCAGTATGTCAATAACAGTGTGCATCTCAACAGGTAGCCTCCTGCTCAGCCCACAGCACTGCTCAGTGGGTAACAATGCGCCCATTAACAGGTCGTTCTGAGGGGAATGGCTCCACAGCACTGAGATGTTTTTGGTGTGGGTCTGCCCTGTCACTTCTCCTTTGTCTGGACTTGTCAATCATGGGGTCGCGAGAAGGTGTGCATCCAGGCTGCAGCAACCCCACAGTGTCGTGGCTCCAGTCATGGTGCACCTGGGGTTCATTGACTCTTGGGGAACACCCCAGAGCAAACCCCTCTTCTAGGGGCTGCACCATCCAGAGTCCCATGCTTGCTTGTGTGGCGCCTGTCACCCGGTAGATTTGATGACTATTTCTAATTGCCAGAGCTCTGTAGACTAGCTGACTGCTCCAGAAAACCAAGCTGGGTAGACTTTCTGGCTGCCCTGAAGATGGCCTCCTGAAGCTGGGTAGATCAGCTGACCGTTCCAAAGTCCTGGAGCTGGATAGACCAATTGGCTGCTCTGCAGGCAGCCTCCCAGAGCCACTTAGACTGCCTGCCTGCTCCAACGAAAGCCTCCTGGACCTGGATAGAGTGTCTGGCTGCTGCAAGGCAAATGCAGCAGGCTGGCCACTCCCAGGGAGTTCCCCAACCATTTTTTGTTTCCTTGGAGGATTTTATTTTCTCTCTCTTCCCTTTTTCTTGCTTTCTTTGCTTTGCTTTCTATTTTGTTTTCTTTTCCTTTTTTTTTTCCCTGTTTTCTCCTTGGTTTCATTTTGCCTCCCCCCAGCCCTCCCCTTTCTCCTGCCCCAAGCTCCCTGGGAGACCCACTTACTGCTTCACAAACAAAACAACACACTGTCCTACAGAAGGGAAAGGTGCTGTTTATTAATCTACACTCTTTCTCTAATTGCTCACTGTTTTCTTTTTCTTTTCTTTTCTTTTATTATTTTTTTTTTATTTTTCTCTGTTGCTGTTCCTTCACTTTGGGGCCCAGATGTCACTTAGGGCTGAGGAAGAATCCCTGACCTCAGGCTGCCTGGCACCCCGAGGCAGCAGGGGGCCCAGGCAAGCCCTCACCACCCCGCAGCCCTTCTCTCACTGCACAGGAGGAAGGCAGCTGTGGCTGCATGGGGCTGATCAGGCGTGGCTCACCAGGATCTGTGAGCTTTCCAGGGAAGGAGATTCCATGCACGTCATCTGCCTCTGTCTCCCCTATACACCGTCCAGCCATCAAGCACTTTGGGAGACGCACTTATTACCAAGCCCAGAATGTGTGGGAAGGAAAGAAAAGATAAAAGAGACTGGTACTTGACCCCAATGCCTCCCCCTTGCTCAGCATTCTCCCAAACCACCACAGGAGTAGGGTAGCACCAGGCCCAGGGGTGGGGCAGGCGGTTTGCCATCAAGACAAGTTCTACCCAGCTCATGAGTCTTAAGCATCAGGGGCCAGGCCTGCCCACCTGCTGAAACTGTGTGGAAATGGCTGGCTGGCTGCCACCCATGCTCGCCCATCTGCCATGGCAGAGTCAGCAGAGTGATGCCAGGTCTACCCCACAACCTGCAGAGGGTGAGGGGCATGCTAGAGCTGGACCCAGTGACCATCACACTAGGGGAGGCTGAGGGTTGCAGCTGACTTTTCAAGCTCTCAGGTCAACTAGCTCCTGAGCAGGGGAGGTAAAGAATAAAAACAAGATGGGAGCTGGACCCCTCCTGATGCAAGAAAGGGCCTCCTGCTTGCACCCTCCCCCTCCACCGCTGCAGCCCTCACCACTGTTATAGGTAAACGCGACAAATTGACAGCCACTTGGGCCGGGTTGCATAAATTCCAATTTAATAGAATAATTGAGCAAGTCACAAGTAAGCAAAACAGCACTGGGCGGCCGGGGAGTCTCCTGCTCCACCAACGGCGCGCGCAATCCCCCGCTCACAGTCCCCTTATATGCCTGTAACTTCTGTGGTTGCGCTGGCTGTTGCTGGGGGGGTCGGGATGAAAGCTGGCGTCTTCCTCTGCATTGTACGTGGTGCCCTTCAGGTTGCGCGCATACATTTCACAATGCAATATCGCTCTGCTGTCTCAGTACAATCATTGTGGTGATAGCCGGTACTTAGCGCCTAGTTTCATGATAAAATCACTTCGCGAGTTGATGTAACAAATTATCACCTATCACACCACCAGTGGTGGCAGGGAGGATTGGCTGTGCAGGAACTGAAGGGAAGGCCACCCAGCTACCCAGCATGTGCTGGGGGCCAAACCCCCACCCTGCCTCAGATGACCAGCAAAATCTTGTGTCAAGGACCACCTCCGCTATGTACAAAACCCTGACCCAGAATCAGGTCATCTATGAATGATTTAGAAGCAGATTCCCCACTAACATATGGATCACAATGAGTGAAAGGTCATGCCACATCTGTCTGCACTCCGGTCCCAACAATGAGCAGCACGTCACACCGAGAAGTGACTATCCTTTGCTCAGCACTCATTAGACCACACCCAGATACAGCATCCAGTTTTGTGCCTTCAATAAAAGAAAGACATCAATACACCAGAGTGAGTTCAGCAGAGGACCATCAAGACAGTAAGGAACTGGAGCACCTGCCCTCTGAGAAGAGGTTAGGAAGATGGGCTTATTGAGCCTGGAGAAGGGAAGGCTTCAGGGGCATGTCATAGCATTCCTCCATTGCAAACTTACCATGAATAAAGAGCCAGGCTCCTCACAGTGATGCATGGCAGAAGAATGAGAGAGAATGGATATGAGCTCAACCAAAAGCAATTCCAGCTATGCATAAGGAAAAAGAAAAATCACTGAGGCACCTCTACTCTGTGGTATCACTATGTGTAGGGGGATTCTGACTTGGAGGTATATCCCACACTCCAGTGGCTACTCGGCCAAGCACATACAGCAACTGTCTGAAGAACTGTGAGGACCCACATTCATGGTCTGTACGCATACTGAAAATCAAGATCAAGTGAGCTTTTGCCCTTCTGCTCCACGGGAGATTTCTGTCCTCCCTGAGCTCACCTTAGGATACCTGCATTATGGTTTGACGCCCCAGTCAAACTCGCCACCTGACACTGTCCCACAAGCACGTAACACCACTCGCAGGCATCAGCGGCAGGAGTTGGGCACTATGTGCCAGAAGTGAGAGCACCCTGCCTCACTGCGTAAGCAAAAAGTGATAGGAGTAGTGGTGTTTCACTGATGGCCAGGGCGTGGTTCTCACATGCAGAGCTCCCACTGTTCTACACCTCTCATGTCTCTTCACAGTGCCAGACTAGAGACAAGCTTAATGGAGTCTTCTTTCCCCACTGCTTTCACCAAGCCAGTTCCCTTGGCTGTGGTGCCACCTAAGAATGTCAAGGCCCTGAGTGCACTAACAGACCTTAGGTGCCCTGACTAGGCTCACCTGCGACATCCACCAATTCCCTCTGACCAGGGGCTCAATTTCATTTCAGGCTGGGGTTCTGCGATTGTGCCTGAGCTAGGTATTAAGTATGTCTGCTCCTGTATGTGGTGCTACAGGACTTGGCAGTGTTGGTGAGGCCATTGCCTGGCCTGTGCTGTGGCCCTCCTTGACTCCTGGCTTGCCTTCTCTTAGGGTAAAGCCCCACTCTTGCTGCTCCCTGAGAGTTAGCTCAGGCCACCTCAGCCCTAAGCCGAGCACCGTGATGCCTGGCCCTAGAGTTGCATTGGGACCGGTCCCCCACAGTGGTCCTGCAGTCCCACAGTGACTTCTGAGTCCTCCAGGAGGCTGTGCTCAGCATGCAGAGGCAGATAACAGCCCTCCAGGCTGCATTAGCTTCCCCTGTGCCCAGAGCATCCCCTGCTCCTCAGCTCCCTGCTTCCTCTAATGATGCTTGAGCAAGGGAATGGGGGTTCACCAGTAAGACCTTCCTAATGCTCCCTGCTTCCTCAGAGCCCTTCCCAACACATATCAGCTGCTCGGCTGCCCTCATCTCCTGGCTCTTCAGGACGGCTCTAGACTGGGTTTCCCCCTGTATGGAGTGCAATAACCCTATAGTACCCTGAGAACCTGCTTGTGTCTCTGGGCTGGTCTTTGAGGACAGCAATTGTGCAGCTGTGGCTGAGCTTGCCTTGCTGGAGCTCTGGCAGGGGACTCACTCAGCTGCTGACTATCCACTACAAATGAGGAAGCTGTCTGTGGCAGCTGGGTGGGGAGAATGGCCAGGATGGATCCTCCCCAGAGCCTGAGGCAGCTCTCAGACCTGCCTCTTTCTGTGGACAGGCACCTCATGGAATGCCTGCGAGTGTGGTGGGACCCTTGGGGGAGCCCAGCCATGCTTTTCCTCACCTCCTCCCCCTCACCACTCCTTACTGCACCAGCAAATCTCCTGCTCCTACTGGTGCCAAGGGAGTGTGGTTGCAGGTGTACACCCTAGAGCTGCACCTCACCGTACCCCTTATCATTGCCCTCCCTCATGGGCACACAATCCAAACCACTGCTCTGGTGGACTCGGGGGGTTGCCACACTCCTGTGGCCTCTGAGTTTGTCCAGAGTGCCCACATCCTTATCCAGCTCCTGCTGACCCCAACCACAGTCACTCTAGTAGATGGGAGGAGTACCCAAGAGGGCAGGGGGAAGTGTGGGAGGTGGGGCAATTACCCATGATTCTGTTCCCTCGACCACAGCTATGACACCTGGACACTCTGAGATTGTTGTCCTTCCCCATCCTGCATACACCCATCTCTCCAGTCATCTTTGGGTTGCCCTGGTTACAGAAGCACAACCCTAGAATTGACTGGAAATTGGCATCCTTGTACTTCCCTGCAGGAGAGCATTACTCAGAAGGTGAGGGTAGGAGCCAGCCTGGAGATCCTCATGGAACTGTTCTCCAGATACAGCATCCCACAGGGGTGTTTCTAGAAAGTCTCATGTTCCTGGTGCCACACCACACCGACAGTTGTCTTGCTGCTTGGCTGCTGTGACTGTGTTTGAAGGGAGCTGTTTCTGGTGACCTCCTGTCATGCAGGAACCAAGCAGTGGAACTGCACAAGAGTGGTACCCAGTACAGCAACCCTGCATCCTAGTGGTGCCCTCATCACAGCACAGCCTCAGCACCAAGGTGTCCGCCTCGCTGCAGCTGCCACCGGTGTGACAGCCTGCAGCTCTGACTCCCCCAGCTCTCAAGACTATACCTCTGCTGGATCTCCCTGACAATGCTTCTAGGGGAGTGCAACAACTGTGTGGACATCTTCAGAAAGAATGCTGCAGAAACTCTACCACCTCACTTCCTCTGTGACTGTCCTCATGCCAGGGAAGGAAGTGCCCTTCAGATGCATCTATACCTCATCATGCCCTGGGTTAACAGTCCTTGAGGCGAACCATCTGGAGTACAGGTTCACCTATCCTTCCAGCTCCCCAGGGGGGAGAGGGGGAAGGGGGACAGGGACTATATACGTGTGTGTATATATATATATATATATATATATACAGTAGGCGGCCCGTCTGCCCTGGTGTGTGTGTATATATACACACATATATATATATATATAAAGAACTGGCACCCCCTGTCTCTCTTCACAGCTCTCTGAATGCCTACAGGGGACTCGCTGGTTCATCAAGCTGGACCTGTAAGAGGGAAAAGACTTTGCTCCAAATCCTCCTCCTTATGGAATGGAAAAGGGCCTTTGGCACCACATAAGGCCACAAGGAGTATCTGGGGATGCTGTTAGCCTCTGCAATGTGCCAGCCACTTCCCAGCATGTTGTCAATGATGTGCTGAAGGAATTGCTTGATGACTCTGCTCTGGCATGACTGCCCTGTGCCCTCCTGAGCTGGCAGCCCCCTGCTACTGCGCAAGGGAGGCAGCTGCTTTTTTTTTTTTTTTTTTTTGCATTTGCATTTGCATTTGCATTTGCTGCCTTCCATGGGCAGTTCTGACAGAAGGATTTGCCTCCTGCAGTTCCCAGAACAGCTCTGCTCTGCCAGAGGACTTCTTTTGGTGGACACCAGAAGGTGCACAAGCACCCTCTGTGTAACTGAGATGGGCACTGACCGGAGCCCCACTCCTAGTCCACCGAGATCCCAGCTGGCCTTTCATTGGAGAAGCAGCTACCTGAGACCAAGCCGCAGGGGCCACCATCTCCCGGAGGTGGAGAGACAGTAGGTAGGGACATTGGGAATCTTGTTAATCCATTCATGTGCCTCACTAATTAGATGATGAGACATTTAGCTATTTATTGAACCACAGAATTTCTATGGTACCTTTTCCGAGTTGGGCTTGGTAGGCGGCCCGTCTGCCCTGGTCAAATTCGGTGAAGATTGTCTTCGGCCGTTCATGCCGACGGTCTAGCGCCCGCTGGGGTTGCACTGAGGCATCACCACCTCAGGGCCACAACGCACAGGCTTCAATATGAAGGATGCAAAATGGCGTTTATTGAGTGCTGCCCCACGCTTATATTGAGCCCTGCTTCGTCTACGTCATTACACTCCACGTCACATTGTGCAATCTTCCGCCACGCCTACTGTTATGCCTACCAACCCACATCTCCCCCCCTTTTTAGAACGTTTCCTCGCGCACGATAAGTTGGTACATTCGTCTCTCATGGCGGGCTGCAAATTGCATGCGAGCGTGTCGGATACAGAAGCTTAAGATTGGCAAGCCGCAGCACACATCGAAAAGGACAGCGAGTGCTACCAAGCCAAGCATTATAAGCCATTTCCAGTTAAACCATGACAGAATCCATCCCCAGACACTCGCGGCCAAATTGTCTAGCCAGGCCCACCCAATGGGGTTATCTGAGACCACGGTCACCAGCCCTTCCCCCGCCCTTCGAAGGATTGCGTTCCTGGCCGTAATTTTCGAATAGTCTTCTGAGGACAGGCAGCAGAATATGAGGTTCGCGAATTGCGCTGACGCTCATCCATCTTGCACCAGGATGTCATACAGGATGTGGATGGCCTCCTGATGAGCTCTCAATAGGCGTTCTAGCTCCTCTGTGGTAGAGGTCAGGGTGCTCACAACTTCCCTGACCGCTGCGTTCATCTGGGCCAGGTTACACGCCAAGTCACGGAGGGCCACCGAGTTCGCGAGGGTTCCTATGCTGGGACTGAAAATGACAGTTAGTACCCCCGTAGTTCCTCGCCATGAAGGGTACCAGAGTGTGGTTCCGGAGCAATTTCTGGCCTCTGGGTTGGTTACTCCTCCATCCGGAAGGGTCTCGAAAAGCGCTCTATGTGCCCGGCTACCTGTGAACAGCCCCAGCGCTGTGAGTGTGCCAAAGGTACATAGGCCGTACTCCTTATCCTTATAAACACATTTGTGGGTTAGATTGCCGCAGAGTAGCACAAAAGGGTGCCGCAGGCAAATCCCCACACCCCAGTGGATCTCTACCCACTCCACTAACAGCCCCGCTAATCCTGTGAACATGCCGTCTTGTTGATGGATCCTCCCCCCGCCGTGGTGTACTTACAACCTCCCATCGTACTGTTCATGGCACAGGTCACATTATCTCCAACCACCTCGGGGTCTAACATCAGGGAGTCGTTCGTTACTAGTGCGACCGGCGGCTCCCGGCCCTTGTGCACAATACCGGCTGGAACACCAAGCATGCCGGACCGTCTTCTGACCCAGTGTTGGAGCTTATCGGGATGTAGTAGTGCTTGGCCTTATGTGCCTTCGCCCAGGCCCTCCAGTATGAGTCAGCTACTCCTGGTGTGGGGCCCTCTGCCAACAGCAGTATGGCCATGAAGGTAAGAAGCAGGCTCCCCCTCTGCGGCTCGTCGCGCCATGATCCTGTGGTGAGGAAGGAATGCACTGGGGGGGGGGGGGGTCGTTAGTTACATTTTTGGGTGACCGCGTCTCTCCTTAGCTCAGGCCTTATACATTTCATCGGCACCCATCTTATCTGCTCTTCCCTCTTTACTGCCGCGTATCCCCTCCCCTGCGTCACTAGCTCCCAGCCTACCTCCCATTCCTCTTCTCCTGGGAACCGCACCCGCACCGGGGGTCCCTGCGGGGGGGCCACATGCCCCCAGTGCCTCTGCACCGGTTCTGTACGACCCTCGCCCCGGCAGTGATGGTTCAGGACGTACAGGGCGCGGTGCAATAGTATGCCCTGCTTGTCAGGCGGGATTCCCCCTGAACACCCTTCCGCCTCTGCTAAGATTTTGATCTTCCTCTTTAGGGTCTGGTTTGCCCTTTCCACTATGGCCTGCCCAGTCGGGTTATACGGCAGTCCTTTTACTAGGGCGATCCCCCATCGTTGCGCCCACAGACTGGTACTGTGCGCTGCGAAGCAGGGGCCATTGTCCGTTTTTATCTTTTCAGGCAGGCCAAGCCACGCAATTGCAGCAGCCCAGTGCTGCTGAATAGCTCTTGCCGTTTGTTTCCGATGCTGTGTTGCAATGATAATAGTGCTGCAGGTGTCGATAGTCACGGCCAGCCAGGGCTGCGGTCTGAACTCTGGGAAAAACGTAAAGTCGGTCTGCCAGATTTCATTTCTCTGCAGCCCTTGTGGGTTCACCCCTGCCCCCCATAGTGGCGTCCTTTGGCAGTGTGGGCACGTCGCCACCACCTCCCGGGCTTTTGCCAGCGGGATGTTACACTGCTTAGCTAGTGCACACGGCCCTAGATGCAAGAAGTCGTGTAAGTCCTTCGCCTTAGTCATCACCCAGATTCCCTTCGCGGCCTTGTCTGCACGGTCATTTCCTTCGTAAAAGTATCCCGGCAGGGACATGTGCCTATTCACATGCATGATCATGCAGGACGCTGACCGGGACTGTAGTGCCTCCTCTAGCATTATGCTAATTTCGCTTCCTGCAAACCCGGGGTATGCCATTTTCTGCAGCAGTTTGTAGACGAAAATGGAGTCCGTAGTGACATTCACATGCTCCTGTGTGGTAAGTCCCAATGCCATACACACGGCTTTCGCTTCCAACCACTGCACGCTGGCAGATTGCTGCCATGTGACTCGGTGCCACTGCCCCTCAGAACACCACGCGACCGCTGCCATTGCGGTCTGTGAAGATGCGTCGGTGAAGAATGTTGGTCCTGGCTGCGGGTGTGGCAGCACTCGCAGGCTAACCTCTGGCATGCATTGTTGTAAGTTTTCTAGCAGGACGTGGGTCTTGCTGTGCGCTAGTTTCCCCGAAAATGTGTGCAATGCGAGGGCAACCTCCTCATCTTGCGCGAAGTGCATGTCCCACACCGCCTTCGTTATCGCGCTATCAATAATATCAGGGTCCCGGCCGAAGTGACGGCAACAAGCCCTTCGTGCCTTGGTTATCATTCTTGCGGTTGCCGTAGGGATGGGCAGGAACGCAGTGTTAATCTGGTTGGAGAACAGCCATAACAGAACTTGCATCTGTGCTTCAGAACCCTGTACCAAGGCTCCTACCAGACCTGCTCTAGTGGCCTTTATCAGTGCCACTATGTGTTTTCCCGGGTCCCACCTTCCAAGAGCAGCTGCAGCGATTCTTGCCTCAATTCAGTGCAGACTCTCCTGCGCCTCTGGCGCGAGCTCCCTCTTCTCCCACGGGGCTTTCCCTTTCAGCATTTCGTACAGCGGGGCCATCTCCTGCAGTGTGATGCCTGCCAGGGGTCTCAGCCATTGTAAGGTGCCCACCAACTTTTGGACGTCGTGCAGGGTGGTTATCTTTGGCCTTAACCTGACTGGTAGCGGGTGCACTGTGGTGGGCAGGATGCGGCACCCCAGGTATTCTATACTGTCCCCTCGCTGTACTTTAGCCTCTGCTATTTGGAGGCTTGCCTCCGCCAGCCTCTCCCTGACTTCCACAATCACCTTTTCTAGAAGTTCTGCTTCCGCTGCGGCCAGCAGTATGTCATCCATGTAATGGATCACCCGTACCTCAGGGTGGCGGATGCGTACCGGCTCTAAGGCTCTGGCTACATACGTCTGGCATATGGCCGGTGAGTTTTTCATGCCCTGAGGGAGCACCGTCCATTGGTATCTTTTAGCGGGCACGTCCTGGTTTGTCTGAGGCACCGTGAAGGCAAATCTACAGTGGTCCTCGGGGTGAAGGGGAATCGAAAAAAAGCAATCCTTTATATCAAGTGCCGCAGTTGGCCACTTCCTCGGGATCGTCGAAGTCAGTGGAAGTCCTGGCTGAAAAGATCCCATTCCCTGCATCTGGTCGTTGAGGGCTCGGAGGTCGTGGAGAAGGCGGTATTTTCCAGATGCTTTCTTCATAATCACAAATATGGGAGTATTCCAAGGACTATAGCTTTCCTGTAGATGGCCTGCTCGTAGTTCTCGAGCTACTATTTCTCTAGTGGCTTCTAGTTTATCTTTTGGGAGGGGCCACTGCTCAATCCAAATGGGGTTGTCCGATTTCCATGTGATCTTTAAGCCGCTTCCGGCAGTGGCCCTCACACTAAATTTGTTATCTTCAATCGCATCTGCATCATAGCGTCTCTGCCTAACAGGGAGTCCGGGATCGTCATCACGTAGGGCCTGATCCTTGCAATTAAGTCCTCCCCGTTGTCGTCCGGCAGATGCAGAGTCACCTCGAGCGCGCTTCTGAATGCGTTGGTCACCCCCCCTACCCCTGTGATGTAGCCCGCATCCTCGAGAGGCCATTGGGGGGGCCATTGGGCGAGAGCTATGCAGGTCACATCCGTGCCCGAGTCCGCGAGCATGTCCATTTGTATCTGGCCTGCCTTTTCTCGTCCACTTAGGCTTAGTCGGGCGCGCAGGACCGGTCGGCTTCCTAGCCTTACTGCCAGGGCCACCGAGGGTCCTGACCGTCCAGGTCCTCTGCAGTCATCTGGTTTGCCAGAGGCATGTTTCTTTTCAGGGCTGTGGATCTCGGGAGGGACGCCCCTTTGTGTAATCCCCCCCGGCCTCCGTTTCCCTGCACCCTTCGCTGTTGGCTCTGGTGACATTCTCAGGCAATGTGGCTGTGGCGTCCACAGGCCCAGCACGGCCCTTGCCCTTGTTGAGGGGGTCCTCGATTCTTCAGTGGACAGCACGCACTAATATGCCCAGAGCCCCCACATGAGAAACATTTCAGGGGTCCTCTTTGCACCTGATTTACAGCCACCAGGAGACCTTGGGCATCAATGGAGGTTTTGCTCTGCTTTTCTAGAACAATGCGGATGACTGTAGAGAGCAGAGTGCCCTTCTGAATGTTCTTGAGTATGTCGCACATGAGCGCATTGCTCTGCTGCCAGAGGCACTCCATCATTACTGGCCCCTGCGCTTCCGGCGGCAAGTCCGACTCCGCGATCGCTCGCTGGAGTCGGTCACAGAACTCGGTGAACCCCTCCGAGTGCGCTTGCTTTACCCTCGTCCAGGGGGGCTCCACCTTCACTAGTTTGCCTAACTCCTCATAGGCTGCCCGTGAAGCCTTCGTAGTCGCCATGACCTCCCTGGCCCTCAACGTGGCCGCTTGTTGGTTTGGGGACGCCAAGTTTGGGCCGCGCCCCACCAAGCGGTCAAGTGTGGTGCCTGCTAGTGGGTGGTTCGGGTCATTCGCAGCAGCTGCAGCCAGAGCGGCGCACCTGCTTTGCCATGCTTCTTTCCATAGGAGCCAATGTGTCGGTGTCAGGACTGCCTTTGCCATCTGTTGCAGGTCGAATGGGGTACATGCCTGCACATGCACGTTATCCAGCAACATCTGTGTCTGCTGGTGTTTTAATCCATTATCCTTCATCGATGTCATCAGCCCCTGAATGACCTTTGGCTCTAATGCCACCCACTGGACTCCTCCCCCTACTACAGCCCGCACGGGGTAAAGTTGCGGTGCTTGCTCGAATCTTAGCCCCTGTAGGGCACACGAATCGGCAATCAGCCGCCAATCCGTGAGTGGCACCGACCTAGTCCCCGGGCGGCCAGTAGTACCCCTACTACCACTCTCCAGCAGTTCTTTCTGCTTCACTACTTCCTGCTTTATGTCCTCCAGTGCCTTTAGCAGAGCGTCAACCAGTGCGGCCACAACTTCCGTCACCCCGCCCCCTTTCTCCCTGCTCCCGAGCTGTTCCTTAATTTTACAATCGCGCAGCTTGCGGGTGATTTCCCTTAAGTCTCCGCCCTCATCCCCGCTCTCCTCTTCTACTATTTCCTTTAAAGGAGAAACCGCTCTGCTTCCTCTCCCTCCCGATAAGGTAATGTTTCTCGCTCTTAATCCCGATTGGCTGCTTGGCCCCTTCGCCCTTCGTTCCCTTCCTCCCCCTTGGGCGTCCTTGCCTTCTCCTGCCGGGGCCCACTGCAGCAGGGTCCTGTCCTCCTCCGTGAGATCCTTCATAATAGGCTCTCCCGGTAGATAGTTGTCTAGGTCGCACTTTTCCCGGGGCTCTCGTGCCCCTCCCTCAGCTTGCTCGAGCTCCTGCCAAGGGTACAGCGGCGGTAGCTCGCGGGGGGGCACAGGGCGGGGTGGGACGGTTCTCCTGCCCCTAGTGGGAACACCGCCGGGGCCGGATTCTGGGGCTCTGATCCCCCTTGCCCCGTGTCATCCCTCCCCTCACCCGTCTCTCCCTTAGCCTCCAGGCCCCCCTCTGTTTGAGTTTCTACTTCCTCCTGATGGAATATCATATCACGGGCGGCCTTCCACATAGCCCTCTCCTCCCTTGCACGTTGCACCAGACGGAGGATAAGCCCTCACGTCTTTAGCTCTTTGGTGGTTCCCGATGCCATGGCTCATTCCGCAAGTGCGGACGTGCATTTCAGCCAGCATTCCGGTTGCAGGCAGTCTCCTGGCCGGTCAACAACTCCCTCCTTTCGGAGCCGCTCCATGCATTGAGCAATCTCTTTCGGCTTCACAGAAGCCCCCCACTCCTTAGCTAGCAGTAACACTACCTTAGTCACCGCTTCCATTTTTGTCCGGACCTTCGGCTTCCGCCCGCTGTCCGCCACCGCAGCCGCCGCACTCCCTCTCAGCGCGGCCCGCACTCCCCGGTTTTCGTGGTGAAACGTGTCAGTCCTGCTGAATCACGTCGGGGTCACCACTTGTCGTCGGCCGTTCATGCCGACGGTCTAGCGCCCGCTGGGGTTGCACTGAGGCATCACCACCTCAGGGCCACAACGCACAGGCTTCAATATGAAGGATGCAAAATGGCGTTTATTGAGTGCTGCCCCACGCTTATATTGAGCCCTGCTTCGTCTACGTCATTACGCTCCGTGTC
>NW_027118792.1:285000-365000 GCF_036417845.1 Apteryx mantelli | reverse complement strand
AAAGCCTTGCTGAAGTCAAGGCAGACAACATCCACTGCTCTCCCCTCGTCTACCCAGCCAGTCATTCCATCAGAGAAGGCTATCAGGTTGGTTAAGCATGATTTCCCCTTGGTGAAGCCATGCTGACTACTCCTGATCACCTTCTTGTCCTCCACATGCTTGGAGATGGCCTCCAGCATGAGCTGCTCCATCCCCTTTCCAGGGATGCAGGTGAGGCTGACTGGCCTGTAGTTGCCTGGGTCCTCCCTCTTGCCCTTTTTGAAGACTGGGGTGACACTGACTTTCTTCCAGTCCTCAGGCACCTCTCCTGTTCTCCAGGACATTTCAAAGATGATGGAGAGCAGCCTAGCAATAACATCTGCCAGCTCCCTCAGCACTCGTGGGTGCATCCCATCGGGGCCCATGCATATGTGGGTGTCAGGTTTGCTTAAATGATCTCTAACCCCATCCTCCTCAACCAAGGGGAAGTCTTCCTTTCTCCAGACTTTCTCTCTTGCCTCCAGGGTCTGGGGTTCCTGAGAGCCGGCCTGAGCAGGAAAGACTGAAGCAAAGACAGCATTCAGTAACTCTGCCTTCTCTGCATCCTTCGTCACCAGGGCATCCACCCCATTCAGCAAAGGGCCCACATTTTCCCTAGTCTTCCTCTTGCTACTGATGTCTTTGAAGAAGCCCTTCTTATTGTCCTTGACATCTCTTGCCAGATTTAATTCCAAATGGAGCTTAGCCTTCCTCCTCGCATCCCTGCACACTCTGACAATGTTCCTCTATTCCTCCCAAGTGGCCTGTCCCCCTTTCCACTTTCTGTATACTTCCTTCTTCTGGTTGAGTTTTGCCAGGAGCTCCTTGCTCATCCATGCAGGTCTCCTGCCTCCTTTGCTTGACTTCCTACTCATAGGGATGCACTGCTCTTGATCTTAGAGGAAGTGATGCTTGACTATTAACCAGCTCTCTTGGACCCCTCCTTCCTTCTAGGGCCCTAACCCATGGCATTCCTCCAAGTAGGTCCCTGAAGAGGCCAAAGCTTGCTCTCCTAAACTACGGGGTTGCAATACTACTCAGTGCTCTGCTGCCTCCTCGCAGGATCCTGAACTCCACCATCTCATGGTCACTGCAGCCAAGGCAGCCCCCAACCTTCACATCTTCCACCAGTCCTTCTTTGTTTGTTAGTACGAGGTCCAGCAGCACACCTCTCCTCATTGGCTCCTCCACCACCTGTGTCAAGAAGTGATCCTCAGTGCTCTGTAGGAACCTCCGGGACTCTTTGTGCCTAGCTGTGTTGTATCTCCAGCAGATATCAGGGTAGTCAAATCCCCCATGAGAACCAGGGCCTTGGATTGTGAGGCTACTTCCAGCTGTCTGTAGAAGGCCTCCTCGACTTCCTCTTCCTGATTAGGTGGCCTGTAGTAAACACCCACAACAGGGTCACCCATGCTAGCCTGCCCTTTAATCCTTGCCCATAAGCTCTCAACTTGCTCTTCATCCACTTCTAGGCAGAGCTCGATACATTGCAGTTGCTCTCTCACATAAAGAACAACTCCACCATCTTGCTTTCCTGGCCTGTCTTTCCTAAAAAATACGTAGCCATCCATGACAGCACTCCAGTCATGTGAGCTATCCCACCATGTCTCTGTAATTGCAATGAGATCATGGCCCTGTGACCACACACAGATCTTTAGTTCTTCCTGTTCCCCATGTCACGAGGACACCACACATCACATGGAAACTTCCACCTCTCCTGTTTTCTCTGTCATGGGAATTCATTCTTTGAATTTTTACAATGCAGTCACACGCTTTAGGACCTGTTTATCACCGTTCAAGGATGAGGTAGCTTGTCTGGCCAGGTGTCCCTCTGGAGTCCCACGGTAATTATGCTGAATTTCAAATTTCAAAAGTGGCACGAAGCTTTCCTTGATGGGCAGGGAAATTGGCAATGAGGTGCCCGGGAGCTTTGGCGAGGCAGGGAAAGGACAGCCCCGGAGACAGGGGGTGCATCTCAGTCCCTGCTCCCAAGGCAGCTCTTTCCCACGGCTGTGCTGTAGCTGTCTGGCTGCAGCTGTGGGCATTGCATCCCAAAGGCGGAGGGGATGTGTGTCTGTGTGAGAGCTCCCACTGTTCCCCCTTTGCAGCAGTGCAGGCATTAGGAAGGGAGGAGGTGCCTTTTCTCATGCTAAAATCCACCTACAAATGCAAAATAAAGATGGTTGGTGACTGGTCAGAGCTGGAGTGGCCAGCCTCTGCCTTGCAATGGGTTTCTCTGCAGGCAGGATGAAGGAAGATGTGTTAAAATCCCCATGTGCTATCCCACAGTTATTTGCGTGGACGTAACGGATGAACCTTTCTATCGAAAACACCATTCGTCTCTGTTAGGAAGCTCTGGTGTGAGCAGTGTTGGGGCACTCGTGTGGAGCTGCCTCATGACAGGCCTTGTGCATTGGGGACCTCTGCAAGAGAAATCTTTGCTTGAGGTTTTTTCAAGTCAATGCTTAGTGGAAAGTGGCCAAGCTCTGGAGTGCAACCACCTGGGCACAGAGACAGAGCAGCCAATGCAGCCAGAGCTCCTCTCACATCGCCCCATGTGTCAACCTCTGTGAGATGCTGTCAACCTCTGTGCAACGCCATCAACCCCTGTGAGATGTCCCCCATTGGAAAGGCTAAGGGAAGCCCTGTCCTGCAGGCCTGAGCTCAAGGTGGGTCTTGTACCCTCTTGCTGGAGCATCTGGGACTTTTTAAACTGAATCCAGCAGGATTTGCACAAAACCTGCTGAGCTTTCAGGGGCAGTCCTGGGACTATCACTCTGGTAGTGCACCTTGCCCAAAGCTCCTCATAGCCTGGCTACGCTCACAGCCTGCATCTAGCAGGCTAGATCTTCTCTCACTCTCATTCTCCTGTCCTCTTTTCTGAACACCTTTTATTACTGGCCCACCAGTGTCTCTTCTTCCAGTGCCTCCAGTCAATGCAATAGTAAGGGTCCGGCAGGGGAAACGCCTGGACTCCCGGCAGGAACAGATACACAAACACAAGGCACGCTAACGTCAATGCTGAGTGTTTATTACCTCTGTGTCTGAGCGGGGGTTCCCCAGTGATTTCCCGATCGAGGCAATAAAGGAGTGGGAGAGTCCCTGGCACTGCTGAGCATCGGTCCATGGCGAGGAACACCGGGGGGGCACTATACATGGTTTTTGTGTACTACACACATGTGCAGTGGGCACATTGAGCTCATCGCTAATCTCGAGTCAAAGCCCAGGTGCACACCACACTGGCATAGGCCCAGCTACATGGCTATGGGTCAACATGTCCTGTTGATGCTCCTGCCTGCAGCAAATCAGTCCACATCTGCCGCCTCGTTACCTTTCCACTCAATTTAGTAGTCCCTGCCAATTTTCTTCCTTTGGAATTCGGAACTGCTCTCGCTTGCTTAGTATCTGGTTCACCAATAAGTGTCAAATCCCTTATATTGTGTATTAAAGCCCCCACTGTTCCAGTTGCAGGCATTACTATGCTAAATAGTAAGGGCTTTAAGGCACTTGGAGCCCCCCTTAATAACTGGGTCTTCATCTGCCACGTTATTTCCACACTGTCCGGTCCTTCTCCATCTGCTAATCCGATTGCTACCCCTAGCTGCCGCAACACGTTGATCCCTTCCTCCAAAGTACGCCACGCTCCCACTGTGGCGGCTAACTCATCGGTGGACGGATAAGCACCTACCACAGCAGCACATAACCATTGATATAATGTTGGAGCTACGATAATATTTCCTGCCCCGTCCCGTGGAGCAGTTAATTGGGTAAGATAATACTGAACTTGAGCATCGGTTGATAAGGGGCTCATTAAATTCAGCTCCTCTCTTACGAGACTAAGCGATCCGGCACCTGCATCCCATGCTCTCACTACCCAGGCTAACAAAGACTCCCCATGCTGCTGCTGGAAAGCAGTTAAAAACTCACGCAATTCCTTTGGGGTATACGTCCTAGATTGCTCCACTCTATTGCCGTCTACTTGCCTCTCCCCCTTCAGTTGCACAAGAGGTCGGACCTGGGGAGTAGCCGATTCTCCTTCTAATCCAAATTCAATCTCTGAGTCAGATGAAGTACTCCAAATATTACCATCCCACTCCTCCGGGTCCCAGGAAGGTCTAGTTGTTATTGCTCTCACCTGTGCAACTGTAGCTGGGGCTTTACCATAGCGCACACGGTGCTTGTTAGCCATTCGTAAAGCTAATCGCTCTACCCTATGGGTTAATTCCTGACTCTTTTCAGCAATCGCAAGATCAATTTGCGTTTACATGGAATAATAAGCAATATACGTTTCAAGTCCTTCCTCAGGGCTATAAACATAGCCCCACTATTTGCCACCAGATGATCTCAGCTGATCTTCCCCCCCCCCCCCACTTACAGAGTGTACCATCCATCATTATATCGATGATATTTTGATAATGGGACCTTCTGAAGAACAAGTCCGTGAGCAGTTATCATTGCTGGTACAGACCCTACAGGAGCGGGGGTGGACTGTAAACCCTAAGAAGGTACAGGGGCCGGACATCAGTGTGCAATTCTTAGGGATAGCCTGGAGGGGGCAGACAAAAGCTATCCCTGAGAAAGTGCGCAATACCATTCAACAGTACCCTGTCCCCACTACTGTGAGACAACTACAAGCTTTTTGGGGCCTTCTGGGGTTCTGGAGGACCTTTATACCCCACTTAGCATATTTAATGCGGCTGCTACAGTGTTTGACCAAAAAAAGTAGCCAGTGGCAATGGACCAAAGAACAGCAGCAAGCCTTCGACCTGTGCAAGGAGGCGGTGGTCCAACATTGCGAACTATTCACTCCATATGAGGGACGACCTTTCGAGCTGGAGGTAACGGTCGTGGGGGATACGGTGTCTTGGGGGTTGTGGCAGCAATGTGCCCACGCAAGGCGGGAACCTATAGGTTTCTGGTCCCGTTCCCTGCAAGGGGCCAGAGCAAATTATACACCTCTAGAAAAACAGCTCTTGGCTGTGGTGTGGGCTTTGCAGGATACCGAACGAGTTACAGGACGTGACCCGGTGACCATACACACCCCCATCCCCATTCAGGCATGGGTGACAGATGATACCATTAGGGCCCATGTGGGGGTGGCCCAAGCTGCAACTCAGTGGAAATGGAAACACTATTTACAAGCCCGGTTTAAGGCAGGGAGAAAGGACATGAGCACCCCGCATGCAACCTTGTTAGGGGAGGTACGTTTTGAGCACATGCCTCTATTGTCAGAGCCAGAGGGGCTGCCCCCCCTTGCTCCCCCAATGGAGCCATCGCCTGTCCAAGAGGCCCCTCCTTTTGAGACGTTATCTCCTGAGCAACGAGAGTGGGCCTGGTTTTCTGATGGCAGTGCAGTGTATTCCTGGGCAGGAGAGCGAGTGTGGCACTCTGTAGCATATAATCCTGCCACGGATACTATCTGTTTTGCCTCAGGAACGGGATACTCAAGTCAGTGGGCTGAATTAAAGGCTGCAGCTATGGCTCTCAATGAGGGAGATGCACGCTACCTCTATACGGATAGCTGGGTAGTATACAAGGGTCTGCGAACCTGGTTACCAACATGGGCCGCTGCACAGTGGAAGATACATGATAAGGAACTCTGGGGGAGCCCCTTGTGGGAAAGGATTTGGGACATTGTGCAAACTAAAGCTGTGTCTGTGCGACATGTCGATGCCCATCAGAAGCAGGAGACCCTCGAAACTCAGCATAGTACAGCAGTCGACCAGATGGCAACTCCCTCAGAGTTAAAGCAAGCTTGGCAAGCGCATGAACGATCAGGGCATCGTGACCCCATCACAGCTCAGGCTTGGGATCTATCACGAGGCCATCCCATGTTAGCCCTACACTGGTATAAGACAGCCCGTGCTAACTGCCCCGTTTGTATGAAGATAACAAAAGTGCCTTTCACCAGCACATATGGTTTCATCAAGCGAGGCGAACAACCCTTTGCGACCTGGCAGGTAGATTATGTAGGCCCGTTACCCCCCTCACAGGGGCGAAAGTATATACTGACTGCTGCAGACACTTACACAGGCCTTATGTATGCATATCCTACCTCCCACGTGAATCAATCCTCTACTGTACGGGGCTTAGAGCAGCTCATGTATACTTATGGTGTACCAAAAGAAATACAGAGTGACCAAGGTACCCACTTTGCAGGCCATGTAGTACAAGAATGGGCAAAGGACTTGGGGATCACCTGGGTCTTGCATATACCATACCACCCTCAAGCTAGTGGATTAATAGAGAGAATGAATGGCCTGCTAAAAGAACAAATTCGAAAGCTTACCACCACGCAAACCTTAAGGGGGTGGATGAGCATGCTCCCACAAGCGCTGTTTATGCTTAACAACAGGCGTGTTGGAATGCTTACTCCCTATGAGCGAGTACAAGCCAAACCGACTCTAGCAACTCCTGCTCGGATATCTGTAATGGAAGGGGGAATTGCCCCCTGCATACTCGCCTCCGGGGAGGTGGAATTCTATACACCGGAGCAACTCACGATTACTGAACAAAGGGTTATAAGCTTACATTTAAGACTTGACTGCCCTTCACAGTGTGTATGGCTGTTTACACCTTTGATACCTGTCCAAATAGCCCCGCTTTTATTGACCTCTTCTCAAGATTTATCTTTCCAGGTATCCGTATCCACGCCAGTGAATATTGCACAGGGAGCACCAATACTGCGAGGAATTCTGATCCACAGTGACGGAGTGCCTCAAGTTCAGCAAACACCCTCAACACACTCTTTAGCCAGTGTGTGGATACTAACTCCTCAAAAGGAAAAGCAGCCTGGCACTGTTCTAGCAGATGGTCCAGGAGCCACTGCTCTAGTTCTTCCTGATGGTGATACTATGCCTTTCTATCTTCCCATCAACAGGTTATCACGCCGGCATCTGTAAGCTACTGTTGAGATGTTACCTCTTGTTGACCACGACAGATGCCGTTAATCTACAAGACCATCCAGCTTCCCATGTAAATACATGGATTTGACTCACACAAAGATCAGCTAACCTCTCTGCTTTCTGTATTGCAGGAGGACGATCAGTGGATGATGTCTTAACTACGTGTTACATAGGTGTACCAGCTCCACTCGTGGTACTACAGAGTTACATTAAAAAAAAAAAAAAAAGAGTATTTCTGTTACTCCCATGAATTTATACAATTTGGGTATTGTTTCCCAAAAGATGACACCTTGGGCTTACTCTTTTTGTATAGCTAACATATCTAAAGCATATATTTGCTTTCGCTTTGTAAATGCTACCTCTGTTCTGCGGTATGTAACCAATACACAGTTAATTTGTAATGACACTATAAATATTGCTTATGCATCTGCTCACATTATACTACCCTTAGGTTGGTTCCTTCTGTGTGTCACTACAGCATATATATATGTGCCAGCCAACGCCACAGGTGGCCCATGCACTGTAGACTGTGTTACTTTAAGCATCCTTCCCTTTATGATGGAGCGGCGAAGGACCCCGTGACGTATCCTAGATGCCATTTGTAACCCCCATGTAAGTTTATTTCCTTGTGCAGAAGCCCTAGGCCTATTGCTAAGCCTAGTTGGGATCCCGGGGGTGGTGGCGCATGATTGTAAACGGTTAGAGCATGTTGTCTGTGCTTTAGCTCAAGGCTTAAATTGGACATCTAGAGCCATTGCCTCTTTTAATAAAGAGTTGGTAGCAGTATGGCAAGAAACACTGCAAAACCATCTAGTGATCGACTGTCTCCTACTGTGATACAGCCATGGATGTCCTGACTTTGCCGGGATGTGCTGCTTTACCATCACTGAAGAATCAGCATCTACTGAGACTGATATCAGCCACTTACAGAACATTATCCAACATACCTGGCAGAATGGCGGAGATGCCTGGCTGGCTAATTGGTTTGGCTCCCTAAGGGGATGGCCAGGCCACCTCCTACAAGGAGAACTCTTGTTTATCTTTCACATTATATTAGGTTATGTTTTGATTTCATTACTTTGTAAATTCCCTTGCCCTCATACCCCACGCCCTTCTGAAGACTGGAATGGCCTGTAACTAGCCTTCCGTCGCGGGGGTGGATGTATGGGAAAGTGCGGAAGAATGTCGAGGAGATAGGCGATGGAAGCTAGCCAGACCGTTCCGTGGGAAAAGGAGCATCAACAGGACATGTTGACCCATAGCCATGTAGCTGGGCCTATGCCAGTGTGGTGTGCACCTGGGCTTTGACTCGAGATTAGCGATGAGCTCAGTGTGCCCACTGCGCATGTGTGTAGTACACAAAAACCATGTATAGTGCTCCCCGGCGTTCCTCGCCATGGACCGACGCTCAGCGGTGCCAGGGACTCTCCCGCTCCTTTATTGCCTCAATCGGGAAATCGCTGGGGAACCCCCGCTCAGACGCAGAGGTAATAAATGCTCAGCATTGACCTCAGTGTGCCTTGTGTTTGTGTATCTGTTCCTGCCGGGAGTCCAGGCGTTTCCCCCGCCGGACCCTTACAGAAGCAAAGGAGATGTATTATTACACTTTTTTTTCTTTTTCTTTTTGTGTTCTTATCCTCCTCCTTTTGTTCTCTTTTAATACATTGGACTTGGGGGTGGGGGGTGGGCTGTGATGTTTTTGTTTGCAAAGGAAGACAATTTTCAAAATTACGGTGGGTTTCAGTTACAGAAACACAGGCATCTTGGTGCCACTACAAACACCCTGTTGCCCTCTGCCAGCCTCCAGCATCAGCTCCAGAGGGGCTCTCGTCTCCCCCAGGTCCTGCATGATAGCTGTCAGTCCCAGGGAAACACCTCAGAAACACTGGCGCCTCTAAAATTGGCACTAGATGCTTCATGTTTAGGAAACTGAGCTCTGCCTGGAAAGTCGGAGAATATTCTTCAATGGTTAAAAAAAAAAAAAAAAAAAAAGGTACATTTCACCACCTGAAATCATTGAATCATTTTAATAAAAAGTTAATGTTTTCCTATAGTGCCAAACTGGAAATTTCCAGGAAGCGCATTAACCTTAGGAAAAGAAATATTCATCTTCCCCAGTACTTGCATTACTACTGCTCTGTCTATTATACAGTGTTTTTATTCTAACTAATCTTTCATGTATTTCTGCACGTCCTTATTAAGTCGACCATTTCTAAAGTCATCTGTTCAGAAGACTACCTGGACATACCCATTAGGCATTGTCCATTCAGTTTTCCTCCTCCTGTTATTCTTTGTTCATTCAGACACCTATCAGCTACCCAGCTGCTGCTCTGAACTACAGGGATTTTAAAGCTTGTCTCCTCTTTCAGTAGTTTGTCTAATTTTCTCATTAGGCAAGTCCTTAAACTGTGTTTCTAGCTATCATTTCCTATCTCTTTATCTGAAATACTTCCAGTAAGGTTATTCCCTGTGGAATAGTTATTCCCTGTGGCCAGTCTGTACACCAATGCACGCAACATGGGGAATAAACAGGAAGAACAAGAGATGTGTGTGTGGTTGCAGGGCCATGATCTCATTGCCATTACAGAGACATGGTGGGATAGCTCGCATGACTGGAATGCTGCAGTGGATGGTTACAGGCTGGTCAGGAAGGACAGGCCAGGAAGGCGAGGAGGAGGAGTCACCCTTTATGTGAGAGAGCAGCTGCAATGCATGGAGTTCTGCCTAGGGGTGGATGATGGGCTGGCTGAGATCTTGTGGGTAAGGATTAAGGGGCAGACTAACATGGCTGGCATGATTATGGGCAATTGCTAAAGGCCACCTGATCAGGAAGAAGCAGGTGAGGCCTTTAAGAGACAGCTGGAAGTAGCCTCGCAATCACAGGCCCTGGTTCTCATGGGTGACTTTAACCACCCTGATAGCTCCTGGAAGGAAAACGCAGCAAGGCACAGGCAATCCAGAAGTTCATAGGCCCTGATGGGATGCACCCACGAGTGCTGAGGGAGCTGGCAGATGTTATTGCTGGGCCACTCTCCATCATCTTTGAAAGGTCATGGAGAACAGGAGAGGTGCCTGAGGACTGGAAGAAAGCTAGCGTCACTTCAGTCTTCAAAAAGGGCAAGAGGGAGGACCCAGGCAACTACAGGCCAGTCAGCCTCACCTGCATCCCTGGAAAGGGGATGGAGCAGCTCATGCTGGAGGCCATCTCCAAGCATGTGGAGGACAAGAAGGTGATCAGGAGTAGTCAGCATGGCTTCACCAAGGGGAAATCATGCTTAACCAACCTGATAGCCTTCTCTGATGGAATGACTGGCTGGGTAGACGAGGGGAGAGCAGTGGATGTTGTCTGCCTTGACTTCAGCAAGGCTTTTGACACTGTCCCCCATAACATCCTCATAGGGAAGCTCAGGAAGTGCAGGTTAGATGAGTGGACAGTGAGGTGGATTGAGAACTGGCTGAATGGCAGAGCTCAGAGGGTTGTGATCAGCGGTGCAGAGTCTAGCTGGAGGGCTGTAGCTAGCAGTGTGCCCCAGGGGTCAGGGCTGGGTCCAGTCTTGTTCAGCTTCTTCATCAATGACCTGGATGAAGGGACAGAGTGCACCCCCAGCAAGTTTGCCGATGATACAAAACTGGGAGGAGTGGCTGATACACGAGAGGGCTGTGTTGCCATTCAGGGGGACCTGGACAGGCTGGAGAGCTGGGTGGAGAGGAACCTCATGAAGTTCAACAAAGGCAAGTGCAGGGTCCTGCACCTAGGGAGGAATAACCCATGCACCAGGACAGGTTGGGGGTTGACCTGCTGGAAAGCAGCTCTGCGGAGAAGGACCTGGGAGTGCTGGTGGACACCAAGTGAACCATGAGGCAGCAATGTGCCCTTGTGGCCAAGAAGGCCGATGGTATCCTGGGGTGCATGAGGAAGAGTGTTGCCAGCAGGTGGAGGGAGGGGATCCTCCCCCTCTCCTCAGCCCTGCTGAGGCCACAGCTGCAGTACTGCATCCAGTTCTGGGTTCCCCAGTACAAGAGGGATGTGGCACTACTGGAGGGAGTCCAGTGAAGGACTACAAAGATGATGAGGGGACTGGAGCATCTCTCTTATGAGGAAAGGCTGAGAGAGCTGGGCCTGTTCAGCCTGGAGAAGACTGAGAGGGGAATCTTATCAGTGTGTATTAGTATCTGAAGGGAAGGTGTTGAGAGGATGGGGCCAGACTCTTTTCAGTGATACCTGGCAACAGGACAAGAAGCAATGGGCACAAGCTGAAACACAGGAAGTTCCATCTGAACATGAGGAAAAACTTCTTGACTGTGAGGGTGGCCAAGCACTGGAACAGGTTGCCCAGAAAGGCTTTTGAGTCTCCATCCCTGGAGATACTGAAAAACCACCTGGACGCCATCCTGTGCAATGTGCTCTAGGTGACCCTGCTTAAGCAGGGGGATCGGACTAGTTGATCTCCAGAGGTCCCTTCCAACCTCAGCCATTCTGTGATTCTGCAGCTGTTACCTTTTATCACCAATTTGTTTCACTGATTTCAGGGGCAAACTTTTTTCCAATAAGTTTATTGCTATTTCAAGCATCTATGTATTTCTGCTGCAATTCTGTCAGTAGTCCCTTGAGTCTTAAGCTGTCAGGGAGCAGAAAGGGCCAGCTACTCCCTAAAGGATAGGGAGTAGAATGGCAAAGTGATAACACAGCCATCAGGACAGAGGCCTCACCAGTCAGGGCTGAATCCCACAGTACCAGAGCCAGGCAAACAGGGCAGACACAGAGATCACATCCAGGTTCAGCCAAGAGTCTAGACCATCAGGCAAGTTTGTGATGATGAGCCAGGTCCAAGGCCAAGCCAGGAAGTCAACGCACTGGTGAGGATCAGGTCCAGCGATCACCAGGTAGGTCTGTGGATCAACAGGGTCTAGTGTCTAGAATCTATGCCCAGGCCCAGCTCTGGCTGAGCTGGAAAACAGCACCTTTGCAATATAACTCAGGTAGAGACTGAAGGCCCAGGGCAGAGACTAAATGGGGCTCCTGGGGTCACAGGCAGAGGGTGTGGGTAGAGGCCCCCCGTGTGCCTGCTCAGGGCCATTAAGTCCTATTAGTGCTCACTGTACCTTGACACCACCCTCATTTATTTTGGGAGGGCCAGAGCAGGAGTTTTCTGATGCCTGGGAAAAGGTAGGTGTTGCACCCATCTGCAAGAAAAGCATGAAGAAGGATCTGGGGAATTACAGGCCTGTCACCCTTACCCCAGTCCCTGGGAAGGGATGGGAACAAATCCTCCTGGCAGCCATTCCTAAACACAGGGAGGACAAGAAGGAGATTGGTGAACCAGTATGGACTGACCAAGCGAACTGGTCAAGAGCATTGGACCATGAATGGCTTAATTCATTAATTCCCTGGATAATGGGATAGCATGCACTTTCAGCACACTTGCAGATGATACCTATTTGAAGGTGTGTGTGGGGGGGAGGGGGAATCCTTGAGCAATCTTACCTATTTCATCGTGCTTTGAGTGGGGTGTTTGGACTAGGTGATGTCCAGAGTTTCTGTGGTTCAATGAATCTTTCCTTTGTGAGCTGCATAAAGACAGAATAGGTAGAGGAAAAATAAAAGACAGAGAGGCAGAGCTACACATATATGTCAATACAAAAATAGAAGTTCCTCTGAACAGTGTTTCTCAACTCAACAGTTCTTCATTCTCCAATCAAGGTAGGAAGTTCATTTTGGTAAATGGCTATATATGTATATATATCTATATATGTTTGTGCGTGTATATATAGATCTCTCTATATATCATCATACAGAGAAGGTAATCAGCTTGCTAGTGCATGCTTATGGTGTTGTCAATAGAAACCTATGAAAAATTGATGAGAATTTACTTTAAAAACTCCCTTGAAATTCTGAAAATGAAGACTTTTTCAGCTATTAGACAGAGTTCCTTACTGAACAGATTTCAACTTTCTACTAAAATCTACGTTCTGTTGCACACACAGAGGTGGCTATTGCTGTCTGAGATACCCTGGGGAAGCTGCAGCACCCACCTGCGACTGGGAGATGTGACCCAGGACGTGCAGCAGGCCTTTGTGGCGCATTAGCTGATCTCTAGGAATGGTACTACAAGACATCTCGGTTGAGGCCACTTACTTCTCTCCGCTGACTAGAAAGGGAAGTCTAGTCAACTCAGTTTGACACAGACATCTGCATTGAAGATCTCTAACATTGAATGAGATCGGTCTCATCCCTGCCTCCACCTAAAATGGAGTCACATCTCATTTACCCTGCAGGGAAGGAGCAGGAGTGGGGCTTGGTATTCTAGAGACCACTTTAAGAAGTCACTGTAACAGATATGTTGAGATGACTGCAAATCTGGCTATTCAAAATAGAACTCTACCCCCCCACCCCCCCACCCTGGCCTCCAAGCTAGTCACCCTGCTTCTATCAGTTGAGAGAGTGCTTCCTCTCAGTCTGTGGAGGGTGACTCTCTCTGAACCAAAAGTGATGATTGGCATGCACAGTCCTGGGCAGGAAGTGCTTATGGGGACACTGGGCTCTGTGTATGATGCAAAAATAGGTTCTAATGGTGTAGGGCAGATGTACACAAAATGCCAACAAAAAATGAAACAACAAAGAAATTAAGAAAGAATATAGGAAGCAAAGGAGATGTTTTATTACACTTTTTTTTCTTTTTCTTTTTGTGTTCTTATCCTCCTCCTTTTGTTCTCTTTTAATACATTGGACTTGGGGGTGGGGGGTGGGCTGTGATGTTTTTGTTTGCAAAGGAAGACAATTTTCAAAATTACGGTGGGTTTCAGTTACAGAAACACAGGCATCTTGGTGCCACTATAGACACCCTTTTACCCTCTGCCAGCCTCCAGCATCAGCTCCAGAGGGGCTCTCGTCTCCCCCAGGTCCTGCATGATAGCTGTCAGTCCCAGGGAAACACCTCAGAAACACTGGCGCCTCTAAAATTGGCACTAGATGCTTCATGTTTAGGAAACTGAGCTCTGCCTGGAAAGTCGGAGAATATTCTTCAATGGTTAAAAAAAAAAAAAAAAAAAAAAGGTACATTTCACCACCTGAAATCATTGAATCATTTTAATAAAAAGTTAATGTTTTCCTATAGTGCCAAACTGGAAATTTCCAGGAAGCGCATTAACCTTAGGAAAAGAAATATTCATCTTCCCCAGTACTTGCATTACTACTGCTCTGTCTATTATACAGTGTTTTTATTCTAACTAATCTTTCATGTATTTCTGCACGTCCTTATTAAGTCGACCATTTCTAAAGTCATCTGTTCAGAAGACTACCTGGACATACCCATTAGGCATTGTCCATCCAGTTTTCCTCCTCCTGTTTTCTTTGTTCATTCAGACACATATCGGCTACCCAGCTGCTGCTTTGAATTACAGGGATTTTAAAGCTTGCCTCCTCTTTCAGTAGTTTGTCTAGTTTTCTCATTAGCCAACTCCTTAACTGTGTTTCTAACTATCATTTCCTATCTCTCTATCTAAAATACTTCCAGCAAGGTTATTCCCTGTGGAAAGTGGCCTTCAGTGGAGAAAATTTGCTCTTAATGTACAGCGGAGGGATGCATTTATTTTTTTTATTTTTTTTATTTTTCACAGCCAAGACAAATCTTTCTGCATCCGTTTGCAGGTAGTTCTCTAAATAAAGCAGGTGGGTATTGATTCATATGAGCTGTAACATTCAGCTACAGTCTTCAGTGGAGAAAGGCTAGAAATGAAAAAGGAGTTAGTTGAGTCCCAGGTGGCTGAGAAGAGAAATGGAGGACCTGGGAGTGAAGATTGCCCATGCAGTGTCTGACCACAAGTACCCTCCTTTTCCTACATGTCTGAACTTCATTAGGAGACACTCTGGAGCAATGCCAGTAGTAGAATGTTGATAACACTTATTCTTCAAGCTGAAAAATGAAGAAAACAACAAAAGAATAAAGGAAAAAAAGAAAGAAACAGGGATCCTGCTTATTAAGTGCTCATTGAAACCTTCCTTTTTCAGCCACATTCCTGAAAGCTCTCCAATTAGCCACATGACACCTGAAGACCTGAAAACAATTATGGGAAGAGACATGGCTCCTTAGGGGTTTGTGTGTATGTGTGTGTGTTTAATGAGCCCTCTGGTGCATTTGTGCAGACACTGAAAGGAGATTGAACAAACCTCTCAAGAATTTAAAGTCAGAAGTCAGAAGCAAACTCAAAGGTTTCTTAGCGCATTAATGGGTCCCACCAAGGGCCATTACCAATGCAGTTGTTAATGGGAACTACAGACTGAAGTGCCCTTCCCTGGAGGCTGGCTAGAGTAGAAAATTAGAGGCACCACTTACAGTTAGTGAAAGAAACTGTACAGGAGGCTTCAATGCCAAGTAAGCCCTTGATATGCTTTGTCAAGCACAAATGTCCATCACGTCGGAAGGGTGATCTTTTCCCTCGCATGTTGCTCAGGGCTCTTCCTCAGTTGGGGAGTGGGGGGGTGGGAGGGGCAATGCCAAGTGCAGGAAAATGGTACAACACCTCCTGGGCTCCCTAGCAGATGAGAAGGCAACAAGGCTTCTGGAGCCTTAAGGAAATGGTGTCTTCTCGTAGGCCATGTTGGCAGAGACAGCAGCCATAGCCAAGGTGAGAAAGACCTCAGTTCTGTCAGGGGCTTTCAGCCTTGCCACCAGCCTTGGCTGTCGCCATCGCAGACATCCTCCACTGTCCCATGCCTGCTCCTGTTCCCCTGCAGACCTTAGCCACCTTCTTCACACACACACACGCACTTCCCTTCTTTGTAAGGGATTACCATAACTATACCCAACTTAAAAATAAAGGGTGGACAGTGTGATAAAGTCATGGGAAAATGTCCTGGGGATAAAGAGCTGGGAGGAGAGGAGGCTGTAGAGGTTTGAGGTAGTCCTTTCAGGATCTAAGCAGGATGAACTTTGGAACTGAGGAAAAATGCAGCAGCTCTCAAAGATTTTGGAATTAGTGCTACTACCACTAATCACATTAACAGTACAATGTTCAGGTAGAATTTCTTCTTCTTCTTGATGATGATGATGTTGATAAACTAAAGCTCTTTAATTTTATTCCTGCCAGTCTCTTACTTCACAAATTAGCTGTAACTTTGTAATAGTAACCTCTTGCACTGAGTTTTCAGAACAGCACTTTCCCTCCCCATTGCTCACTCTTTGCTATCATTTGTATGGTTATATCTCTTAAACAGTATTACCCAAGGCTGTCACTGAGTGTCACATCTGCAGCCAGTTCTTCTGAGTTTGCAAGTACAGATCCAGGTGACTCCTAGTGGCAGCTGGGCTAAGAAATTGTCCTGCAACCCCTCCAGGGACCTCCTGGACTGTTTGTGCCCTGCTGTGTTGCCCTTCCAGTGAATGCCATGGAGATTAAAGTCCCCCATAAGAACCAGGGTCACTGCTACAGAGACTTGCTCAGGTTGCTTAAAGAACACTTTGTCCACTTCTTTACCCTGCTGTAGTGGTTTATAACTGCTACCACAATGTCACCCTTACTGGCCTCTCTTCTGATCCTCACCCATTAGCATTCACCCAGCCTGTCTTCCCTCTCATAGAGGAGCTCCACACATCTGAGCTGCTCCTTCACACAGAGGGCAATTCCCTTCCTCCTTTTTCCTGTCTGTCTTTCCTGAAGAGCTTCTGTCCATCCATTGAAGCACCCCAAGCTGTGTGAGTGTTCTTATCACAAATCAGTCATTCCCACAATGCCAGCACTTCTGTGACCACACACACAGCTGCAGCTCCTCCTGCCTGTGCCCCAGGCTGAGTGCAGCTGGGTACACGTGGGCTGCAGAACCTCAGCTGTGGCACCAGGGCTGAGCACAGAATTGCCAGTGAAACCTGTTGCCAACAGCCAAGGACCCCATGTATGCTAAGGCCCCATTTCAGAGCAGAGACTTGCTGGACTTAATGGCAGATCACCATGCCATGATGAAATGAGGTTCCCACTAAGAGAGCAAACCCTGCAGTCCCCAAAGCCAGGCTGAAACAGGGCTTGGCTGTGCAACCATGGCAGGAGAGGAGTTTTCTGCCTGAGCTGTCTCAGTGGCACTGGGAGGCCTGTGATGGAAGTGAAGCCAATCTCCAGGAAGGAGTAGGTCCTGCTGAGAACATCCCTGGGAGCGGACAGCCTGCAATCCAGCTACACTGTGATCATTGTTAGCATGTTCCCTGTTTCCGTCATCAGGTGAGTGAGTGAGGTTCAGGGAGAGAGAAGCATCAAAGTTTGAGAACACAGACACACGAGTGCAGACCCTGCTGTGAAGTGTCTCCCATTGCTGCAGCACCCTTGGATGGAGGTGGGATGGGTCTTGCCTCAGTACCATGGTGTTAGCATTCAGTTGTTGGCATACAGGCATCGAACCACTCTGAGATGTCCTGAGGTGTTTGTCCAATACCCATCCAAAAGAGCATGGCTATCCTGTAGCTCCTGTGCTGTATTTTCCTGTGGTTGTGCTGGTCACCCCAGCCCCCTGACACAGCACTAGAGGCCTTTTTTATTCATTCAAATGAGAGCCCTGAGTTCCCTTAGGACTCTTCAATGAGCAATGAGCACTTAGCTTTGTAGTAACTTGAGCTTTAATAAATATTGTTGATGAAGCCTAGAGAGAGACCTCGCTCTCCTTATGGTGAGCTCCTCTGCTTGGTCAGCTGAGTAGGTCTGCAGGCTGCCAGGGACTGGTTGATTAAGGCAGGCTCAGATGTCCTGAATGTACACCTCTGGTATCATTTCAGGTCACCAAGGATAGTTCCTTTCCAGTCCTCCTAGGCCATAGCTGATGCTCCAGAAGGATGTGGGTCTTTCAGAATTGCTCCATAGGAGCTTGAAGACATTTGAACATGTCTTGGATCACCTCTGGCACCTCAGATGTCACCAGCTGTTTGTGTGTGAGCAACTGATTCCTCCCCTCCATCTCCATGGATTAGAATGGGAGCTTAATCAAGGAGCTTCCACACAGACACAAATTTTGTGAGCGCCTGAATTGAGGGAAGAGGAATCCCACCTCCTCTGAGTCTGTGGCATGCACAGGAGGGAGATGAAAGACACCTGCATTGACTCATCTGAATCACTGCCCTACATGAGAAAACAACCCCCTCCCTATCACTTTCCGCATGTCCTGCCTGATAACTGGGGAGGAATAGGGATTTCCAGAGGGGGACAGTTTCATCTCTCTTAGACAATGACACCCTGATAGGAGAAATCATGCTGCTGGACTCCACTGCTCTCTCCACAGTTTAGAGAGAGAAGATAGGTGATTACTTTAATTTACTTCAAAGTACATTCTCCAGGAGGGACCCTGCTGCCTTTCAGGAGCTGTCAGCCCTGGAGCCTCAGGGACATCTCGAGAAAGCCCATGGGGCAGAGAAAGTCACTCCTTTGGTTGTGCCTCTGCTGCTGAGCTGGGCCAGGCTCCTAGGACTGAAGGAGCTCATGGAGACCTGGCAGGCTGTATAGTGAGAAAGGTCAGTCCAGGAGCAGCTCCTCTGCAAAGAGCAACAGGTCTCAGGGCCAAGATGAGACAAGACACAGCTGTGAGAAGTTAAAAGCAGCCTGGAGTGGGAGGAGGGCTCACTGGAGAACAAAACCTTCACAGCCCTTAACACAGTAAGTCTCTGGCCACAATGGGCAATGCAACTCTGGTTCCTAGAGGGTTTTTCTAAGCCTGGCACATTCCACAGCTTATGGGATCTGTCCGGATGGCTCTCCCGGTTTCTCCGGCGTGGAGGAGGAGGACATGCTCCAGAGCAGGGATTCCCTGCCACACCATCAGAGGGACAAGGCCTCACCATTACCTTCTCCCAGGGGTGGCTGCAGGGGCATGAAGCCAGGATGTGCACACATATCTGCACAGGGCTGCCATTCAGAGCAGTGTCCCTGTGCCCTGGGGTATGTGTGCCTGGAGCAGTGACAGCTGCATGCAAGGGTCAGCACTCAGCCTGCCCAGGGAACTCCCCACGGTGCAGCAGGGAGAGGTCTGGGTGGAAGGAGCGACCCCTGGCAGGGCAGGTTCATTCTCCTGTAGAGAGGGTACTGCATAGGTCAGGGCTGCTCACAGCTCACATGGAAATGAGACTCCTAAAATGTTACTCTGAAAGATCAAGAGGTCTGTGAGGAACCTCAGAAAGCCCATTCATTTCCTCCCTTCCCTCTCCATCCAGGCAGCACCAACATCTCCTTTGCAGTTATCATCATTCTCATCAGAGCTTTTCTGAACTGCCTCTTAGCAACTGCAAACACAGAGATGCTCCTGGAAACTGTCCTGCCTGGGAGGTTTCTGTAGGGCAGGATGGCATGCACAGAGGGTGGGATGAGGCCCATGAGCACTGACAGGGAGAAGACACAGGGACACAGCAACAGCTCCAAGCAGGAATAAGTCAAGGCAGTGGAGATGGAGTCAGGAAGTGAGGGGCAATGACTAACAGAGACTAACAGGCAACTCCCCTTGGCCTCTCCAATGCAGACACCTTCCTCTGAACAAGCACCCTTGTCTTCCCTCCCACCCAGGAGAGCCCTCTGCCCTCAAGGCCATGAGGTCTAGGGCATGAGTTGCCTCCTCTGCATCCACACCTGCAGCAGACCTGCAGCCTCTCTCCTGTGACATGCCCATTTCCTGCCGCAAGGCAAAGGTGCTGAGAGTGACTGGCCTGCAATGTCATTGTCTGGCACGTGGCATGTACACCTAGGAAAGGAGAAGGCTTTCCTTAGTGGCCATCTGTCTCTCTTTCCCCTTGCCTCCTTCTGTAGGAGGATCATGGTGACTCTCCTTGTTTCTCCACCTGTCTGGGCTGCTTGGGTTACTGTTTTCAGGATCTCTGGGGATAAAAGGAGTAGAATTCAGCTGCAGTTCAGATACTGACCCTGGGGATCCTTCCATGCAGGTATCTTCATGGTAGTGAGATGCCCGACTGCCTCTCTAATGAGTGGGGCTCTGGGCAATGCAGTGCATGGGGTTGGGGAACGAGCCCACTCCCGCTTAAGGAGATCCACCTTCAGGACACCCAACTTTCTCCCTGGACTGTCCTGGCAGGCTGTGAGCAGCACTCCAGAGCAGCACAGCTCTCCTGTAGGGTCCTTCTGGGAACTGGCAGTCTTTGGTTTGGTCATCTGAGCCAGGAGCTCTTTCAAACCCTCTCTAACTTTCTCTCCCCATTTTGACTGAGAAAGAGAGAGAACTTTAGAGATGTGCACTTTGAAACGGGACTTCTCTGTTCTCTGCACAGTCCAGATTCTTCTTCAGAGTAACATCTGAGTGCAATCATGCTATAATGAGAGAGCTGGCAAGCAGAGGGCATCTGGGAACAAGACTAATGGACAGACCAGTTCTCCTGAGTCTGCACTAGATTGCAGTCAGCCTTTTTGCCTCTAATGACTCCCTAGCGTTCACATGGAGAACAATGGAAAAGCCAAGGATTTCTGCCATTGAAAACATCATGTGATGTAGGCATCTGAAAACTGAGCGCACAGCTAGACTCATCTGCTCCCCCTCATCTTCTGGAGAACAGAGTGTGAAAATGCTGAACCTTCACCTATGGAAGAAGGTGTACATCAGAGCTTGTCACCCTCTGTTATCCAAATAGAGCCTGGAAAAATAGCACGCGTGGTAAATTGGTGTGAGGTCAGGGACAAAGCCCTCTGCAGTGGGCCGGGTCACTCCCACCTTCCCTTGCCTTGAGAGAGGGCTGATGGTGTCTTGGATATAATAGCATTTGCTTAGCACTAGTAGCTACATTTACTGAAGCCTAAGGCTGCACATGGCTGAACTTTTCCCAAAATTGTTTGAGCCAGTTCGAACAAGGAGGGAACAAGGAGATAAGAAAGTAACAAAGCAGCTTCAGCAATGACCACTGAGTACCATAGCTCCACCTGGACACAACGGGGAAACCAACCAAGAGACAAGAAGCTACTACTTGTCGAGCAACCATTGGTGCAACAAATCGGCGAATGGACAAAGAACTTAACCCGCAGGGGTATAAATACCCAGGGAATTTTCCGTTGGGGGTCCCTCGGAGGAGGCACCCAGCTCGAGCTGTGATACTAATCACATCATTTTATCAAGAATTATTTTGTATCTTTTGGATAAAGGGGAAACCTAGAGTCGAACCCTGTTAAGGACACTGGATGCAACAGTTTCCCTAACAGTTTGGCACCCCAGATGGGACTCTAGGCAACCACCATCTGATCCTCTTCTCTCCAAACTTCCAACAGCCGGCATTGGGTGAGTTCACCTAGGAGCTTTGGTGACGGGAGGTACTGACTGGCGTGTGTTAAAAGTCTGCATCTAAATTTTGGGGAGAGTGAGTTCGAGGCCCAGCTCTGGGATTTGAGTGGGTTCAAGTCCCACCTCCGGGATTTTAGATGGTTCGAGTCCCATCTCAATCTGGCCGGAAGGGGGAGTGTGCGGCCTGATCAGCGTAAGGCACGCCACAAGAGTCCGATATACATGGGAAACATACCTGGTGTAGAGAAGGGGATGCCCTTAGCTGAGGTACTGGAAAAATGGAGAAAGACTGATGGTTAGGAAAAAAGAAACTAGTGACCTTGTGCCAGGAAGACTGGCCCCTCCTTACCCAGGAAGGCAGCCCAGCTGAACGGTGGCCACCGCAAGGGACTTTTGACCAACAAGAACTGACCTTTTTTATGACATCATCTAGAAGACAAATTCCTGGGACAAATGGATATTGGTATGTATGGGATAATTGGGCATTCGCTAGAAAAATGGAGACATCTAAAAACAAGAGAAATGTTTCTTCTCAGAATACTCTAAGTAGTGCAGCTGCTAAAATACTTGTGGAAACCACTCCACCCTATGCGCTACCCTCTGCTTCAGCTTCTCTATAACCGCCCCCCCCCCCCTTGGCTTCCACCTCCGCCTTTCAAGCCCCTTTGTAAGTCGATCCTGTGCCAGGAGTGGCCCCGCCAGCTCTGGACGGGGTACCTCGGGTAGCTACTGCGTGAGTTTACCGACCCTGGGGGCCCCAAGATTTGATTGCATGGAGTCAACAAACTCCCAGGCTTAGGGAGGACCCAGAAAAAGTTTTGCAAGTAAGAAGGGGAATATTTCACACATATGACCACACCTGGGGGTGTGTGCAGATGCTTCTTGAAGCCCTATGCACTCCCGACGAGAAACATGTGATTCTAGACGCAAATTGTCGTTGGGCTGAACAGGGAGGAGTGGCGGCTGCCTGAACGGCATGACCGTCTGCGGATCCCGGATGGGATTATAACATAGAAGCAGATTATTGGCAGTTACAATTAGCTAAATAGGGTAGAGAGGAAGCCATACATTTGGCTGGACAGAGAACTGCCAGTTGGTCTAAGATCCGGGAGTGTCAACAACAAATTGACAAACACTCCTCGGCATTTCTGTGCAGAATGTTTAAGCAAATTAGAATGTTTGGGGGAGGGATTGACCCAGAGGTGGAGGCTAACAGACCCCCAGTAGCTTCTACTTACGTAGACCTAACATCCGCAGCTATAAAAGAAATATTTCTCCAAGCATGTTCCCAATTGGCCAGGAAAATCCACGGACAAAATAGTGCACTTGGCTACCTTTGTATACAATGGAAGGGAAGAGAATAAAACTAAGGAGAAACAGCAACAGAGAAAAGAGGGAGTGGGTATGCTAGCGGCAGTACTGAGAGAGGGAATTCCAGGGAACAGGGGTAGAGGCCGGGGAAGATCTGGGGGAGGAAGGTGGAGTCAGAATGTATGAGACAGGCAACCAGGACAGAGAGGACACTGCCATTACTGTGGGGAGCAAGGGCACTGGAAACGAGAATGTCCCCTAAGACCCCACGGAAGGGGCGGATTACAAGGAGGGACCAGGAGTGGAAACAGGCCACAACTTTCAGAAGCATGACAAGAGGCAGGGGACCTGGGGAGTCCTGTGGAAATGGGGATGAATGCATGGAATACAGCATTGGATTTTAAAGGTCGAGTGATGGGAAAAGTTGGAGGGCATGAAGTACCATTCTTAGTAGATACAGGGGCTACTCTTTCCATTTGAATTTTGAGCCCAAGGGACACAAATCATCAGACAGAATTATAATACAGCGGGTAAGTGGGAAAGGGGAACGACTATTGCCCAAGCCTATGCTATTCACGATTGGAGAGAAGGGAGTATGGGGTCATTTTGTAATTTCTACAGATTCGCCTTCTTGTCTCTCGGGAAGAGACTTACTAGAAACGATGGATACTCAAATCTCTCTCCAACAGGAAGGGGTAAAGTTAATCTTTATGGGATCATGTATTTTGGCTGAAATGGGGGACAAAAGGATAACAGAATTACCAATTCCACCTGAATTAAAATTAGTCCCACCCAAATTGTGGAGCCGCTCGGGGATGGACATAGACCTGTTAAAGTCAACCAGTCCAGTTTCAATTAGAACAAAGGAAGGACCTCCCCCTGTGGTTAAACAATACCCTATTCCACAGGAGGCGGAAAGGAGTATCCAAAACTAGATAGACTATTATCTAAAATCAGGTATTCTACAAACCTGTGAATCTCCGTATAATACCCCAGTTTTACCAGTTAGAAAGAATAGGTTAGATTCTGATGGTGACCCCGAGTGTCGATTTGTACAAGACTTAAGAGCTATTGATCAATATGTAATTGCTCCTCAGCCAGTGGTTCCTGACCCTTCAACTGTATTATTACGAACACCCCATTGGGCAGCGTGTTTCACTGTGATTCACCTAACAGCAGCCTTTTTCAGTATACCGACAGCTGAAGATAGTCAAGAACTCTTTGACTTTATCTGGAAAGGACAGCAGTTAACTTGGACACGACTGTCAGAGGGATTTACCGGTCTCCAACTATTTTTTCACGAATACTTAAAAATGACTTGGAAGACACTGGGCTTCCAAAAGAATCCGTGCTAATACAATATGTAGATGATATATTGTTAGCCAGTAGGAATTAGGAAACATGTTTGAGGGACACTGTTTTCTTATGTACTGCCTTAGCAGAAAAAGGGCATCGTGCATCCCTATCCAAGCTTCAGCTGTGTCAAGGAAGTAAAATATTTAGCTTTTATTTTGAAAAAAGGACAGAGACTAATTGATCCGAATCAAGTAAAAGCAATTCTTGAGTTGTCATGCCCAGTAACTAAGAGACAGTTAAGGGGATTTTTAGGGGCTGTAGGATTCTGCAGAGCATGAATTCCTGGACTAGGAGAAATTATTAAACCCCTAGTCCAGACAAGAAAGAAAGAAGAGGCGGAGCCACTGGCCTGGGATTCAGAACGAGAAAAAGCTTTTTTATCTGTGAAAAAGGCCTTGACTTTGGCTCCAGCATTAGGGTTACCAGATTACAGTAAAGACTTTGAACTGTTTGCCCCTGAAAGACAAGGAGTAGCAAGCGGACTGCTCACTCAGAGGTTAGGCCCTCATCGCAGACCGGTAGCCTATTACTCAACCCAGTTAGACCCAGGAGCTAAAGGCACCCCAGGGTGTATTACAGCGATAGCTGCAACTGCAGCCATTATCGAGAAGGCGCGGCCCATAGTTGTGGGCCATCTGATGACTGTGTACGTACCTCTTGAAGTAGAGTTATTGCTAACGCAAAATGCTACCCAGCCACTGTCACCACAGAGAGCCCACCGATATGAACTTATGATTCTACATGCAGATAACGTAACCTGTAAGGGTCCGGCGGGGACGATGCCTCGACTCCCGACAGGAACAGATACACAAACACAAGGCACACTAAGGTCAATGCTGAGCGTTTATTACCTCTGCGTCTGAGTGGGGGTTCCCCAGCGATTTCCCAATCGAGGCAATAAAGGAGTGGGAGAGTCCCTGGCACCGCTGAGCGTCGGTCCATGGCGAGGAACGCTGGGGGGGGCACTGTACGTGGGTTTTGTGTACTATACACATGCGCAGTGGGCACATTGAGCTCATCGCTAATCTCGAGTCAAAGCCCAGGTGCACACCACACTGGCATAGGCCCAGCTACATGGCTATGGGTCAACATGTCCTGTTGATGCTCCTTTTCCCATGGAACGGTCTGGCTAGCTTCCATCACCTATCTCCTCGACATTCTTCCGCGCTTTCCCATACATAACCCTAAAAAGGTGCAACGTTTTAAATCCAGTTACACTATTGCCTCTACCCGAAGACGAGGCACGACACCACTCCTGTGAACAGGTGATTATCAGCTCCAGTAAACCCCGAGAGGGCCTTAAAGAGGTACCCCTCGAAAATCCTGATCTAACCCTCTTCACTGATGGTTCATCTTACTGCCTGAATGGAAAATGACGTTCAGGGTATGCTGTTACCAGGCTCTTTGAAGTACTCGAAGCTGGTCCTTTGCCCCCATCCATTAGTGCTCAAGGGGCAGAACTAACAGCTCTTACACAAGCCATGAAGTTGGGAGAAAACCTGTGGATCAACGCGTATACTGACTCTAAATGAGCTTTTGGGGTATGTCATGCTACAGGAATGCTGTGGAAGGAGAGAGGATTCTTTACATCGTCTGGGAAGATGATTGCTAATGGACAAGAAGTGCAAGGGTTGTTCAAGGCAGCTGAACTCCCTAGAGAAACTGACGTTATATATTGCCCGGCCCATACAAGAGAAGTATCTGATGTGGCACGAGGGAATAATCTAGCAGACAGAGCAGCTAAAGCAGCCACCCGACAACCCTTTTCTATAATTAACATAGACTCACACAAGAATGGCCAAACATATTAAGCTCAGCAAAAAATCTATGAAGATATACCAAAGAAGGGAAAAGAAAATTGGAGAAAATGGGAACCAATTCAAATGAGGAAGGAATTTGGACCATAGGTAATAAACCCATCCTTCCAGCGAGGTATGTACTCCCCATAGCTAGGTGGCGCCATGAACATGGACACGGAGGACCATCAGCTATCGCCTCACAAATCTTACAAAACTGGGTGGCTCTGGAAGTTTATGCTGTTGCAAAATGCGTAACCACCACCTGCTTGATGCACCAGAGGTTTAATGATACTCGACCAAAAACTGAGGAAGGAAGTTGCCTGTGGGCATATTTCCCTTTCCAATGCCTACAAATCGATCGTGCTGATCTCCCACCTGCTGAAGGCTACAGACACCTTCTTGTGATCGTCAGCCAGCTAAGTGGTTGGGTAGAAGCCTTTCCTACTCGCAAGGCAGATACAGCCACAGCAAACAAGGCTCTATTAAGGGAAATTGTTCCTCGACATGGAGTACCAGGATCTATAAATTTGGACAAGGGTTCTCCTTTTTCAGCTGGAATCTTAGCAAAACTATATCAAATTATAGGAATCCATAGAGAATTACATACACCCTACCACCCTCAGTCCTCGGGGCAGGTAGAAAGGATGAACAGAACCATTAAGGCTAAATTAGCACGAGTACGTACACAAACCAATCTTAAATGGCCAATAGCTCTAAATTTAGTTTTGTGGGAAATTAGAACTACCCCAAGACAGCCGGTAGGGTTGTCCCCAGTGGAAGTTTTGTTTGGACGACGGTTAGTTGTACCTGGGACTTATATTCCAGCAAAGACCAGCCTCTTGGACGGGGATGAGCGGTTAACCAAATATGTGTTAACTTGCATGGAACCAAGCCCAGTGGGCTCAGGCCGTACCTACGGAAATCAAGATACATAATACGCAACCTGGTGATGAGGTTATGCTTAAGGTACACAGCGGAAAAAATAAACTTGAACCAAAAGGGGAGGGCCCCTATACAGTATTATTAACCTTTATTTTGCTGTAAAGGTTGTGGGGAAGGATCATTGGATCCATCATTCCCATGTCAAGAAATCACCACCTTCCCAGGAGAGTGGGACCTCTACCCTGGAAGATAAAGCCATTGCAGCTCCCCAAAACTGAAGGAATTCCCAGTATGTGCTGCTCTTGTTTCCTTTCCAGGGCCACATGGACACGTGAGTCGCCGGTTGCTTGGCCGAGCCAACTGTCTCAGAGCGTGAACAAAGAACATTGCCCTCACTGGTGTCTTCATCACCCTTACAGGAGTGCCCTCCTCCTGAAGGCTGCTCCAAGGGGGGGAGGACTGAGATTTTACCAACACGGGTGGCTCCGGGCGACATGTAATAATTGTGGTCCTTGTGGCCCTTGTTGGTGTGACCAGTGTTACCGAGGCCAGTGGATAAATACCTCTCAAGGTTGGAGCTGGAGAAGTGTAACTAGGCCGGGGTGGCGGGACATATTAACTGCTGTTGTTCCTGCCCATTACATCAACCATGGGCTATAGAGGCTAGAATACATGCATTAACAGTATCGGCTAACTGACAACTCCTTTCAAATTATCAAAATGATTAGGTTGCTAATAAGCTTACTTACTATTCGGATGGCCCACTCCAAATTATCCATAACAGAGCCTGAGATTATGCTAAAATTAGAACTAAAAGCCACCCGAGCCCCAGAACATGGTTGCACCAAAAGAGGTAGCTCAAACCCTAGTCAACCAAGGAACACAAGATCATACCCTAGAGGGTGAGTGGACAAGTAATGTGTCCACCAGTCAGGGACTCTCCTCGTGGTTGAGCAGCCTATAAGGTTCCCTAATTGAGATGTTACTACCAGTAACAATCATACTGTTATTGGCATGTTGGGTTACTACCTGTGTACGTGATTGCTTACAAAAGATGTTACTGCGTTCTATGCAAGGATACCAGAGAATGCTCGAACAGGAACAATTCTAAGAGGGCAGGGATGCCCACAGAAAACAAAAGGAGGGACTGTTGGATGTAATAACATTTGCTTAGTACTAGTAACTACATTATACTGAAGCCTATGGCTGCACATGGCTGAACTTTTCCCAAAATTGTTTGAGGCAGTTCGAACAAGGAGATAAGAAAGTAACAAAGCAGCTTCAGCAATGACCACTGAGTACCATAGCTCCACCTGGACACAACGGGGAAACCAGCCAAGAGACAAGAAGCTACTACTTGTTGAGCAACCATTGGTGCAACAAATCGGAGAATGGACAAAGAACTTAACCCGCAGGGGTATAAATACCCAGGGAATTTTCCGTTGGGGGTCCCTCGGAGGAGGCACCCAGCTCGAGCTGTGATACTAATCACATCATCTTATCAAGAATCATTTTGTATCATCTTTTGGATAAAGGGGAAACCTAGAGTCGAACCCTGTTAAGGACACTGGATGCAACAGTTTCCCTAACATGCTGATTGATTTAAACACAGATAAATCCTCCAAAGAGGGGAAAGTAGCGGATGAATCCCTTCCTCTTTCCTCTAAGAAGCAGCTGGATATGGTGTTTATTTCATCTTTTGCAATGGTAAATGAGATTATACCCATTGGGTCACTGGACTAACTCCCCTTCACTCAACTCAGGGCATCCATCCCCAGGAACTGTCACCACCATGTTCCCACTGCTGTAGAACAGGACTATCTCCTCTGTTGCCCACGGACAGAGGTCACTGAGCCTCATGGTGCACTCAGCCAACACAAACTGGAGTTCAAACTAGGGAACTGACACAAAGTCCTCCAGAGACATAGAAAGTGAATGTGGAGGGTTTCTACATGAAATAGAATGGGTTTTGCTCAAATCCTTTCCTCCTTGGACAGTCCCCAATGCCCAGAGGGAGGGAATGCCCAACAGCAGCTTCCTCATCAAGTTCCTCCTCCTGGCATTTGTGGACAAGCGGGAGCTGCAGCTCTTGCACTTCTTGCTCTTCCTGGGCATCCACCTGGCTGCTGTTCTGGGCAAAGGCCTCATCATCACAGCTGTAGCCTGCGACCACTGCCCTCACACCCTCATATACTTCTTCCTTCTCAGTCTCTCCCTCCTGGACCTTGGCTCCATCTCTACCACTGTCCCCAAATCCATAACCAATTCCCTGTGGAACATGAGGACTAATTTCCTTTTTTTTTTTTCCTTTTTCTTCTTCATTTCATCAGAATATTATCTTCTCACTGGCAAGGCCTATCGTTGATACATGGCCATCTGCAACCCCCTGCACTATGGGACACTCACAGGGAACAGAGCTTGTGCCAAAATGGCAGCAGCTGCCTGGGCCAGGGGTTTTCTCTATGAGGTGCTGCGCACTGGAAGCACATTTTCAATTCCACTCTACCAAGGCAATGCTGTGGACCAGTTCTTCTGTGAAGTTCCCCAGCTCCTCAAGCTCTCCTGCTCTGACTCCTACCTCAGGGAAGCTGGGGTTACTGTGGTTAGTTTTCATGTAGCTTGTGGGTGTTTTGGGTTCATTGTGCTGTCTTACGTGCAGATCTTCAGGGTCATGCTGAGGATCCCCTCTGAGCTGGGATGGCACAAAGCCTTCCCCATGTGCCTCCCTCACCTGGCTGTGGTCTCCCTGTTTGTCAGCACTGCAATATTTCTTTACCTCAAGCCACCGTCCAGCTCCTCCCCAGCTCTGGAGCTCGTGGTGGCCGTTCTGTACTCAGTCATACCTCCAAGAGTGAACCCGCTCATCTACAGCATGAGGAATCAAAGAGACACTGATGCAATTGATTCAATGTACAGTATTTTAACAGTGATAAGCCACCCTCCTCTCTTCACAAATGGTTCCCTGTTTCTTTCAGGCTGGTTTTTGCCTTTTTTTTTTTTTTTTTTTTTTTGGTTTGGTTGTTCTAGCTGTGAAAATCATCTCTCTACACAGATATTTGTATTTATCACATTTCTCCAGAGGCATGAACCTGGCCTGTCTGACCGGTGGCCTTCTGCAAATGTGTCTGTCACTGTGTCAGAGCTGGCTGCTGTAATAGCATGTCTGTGATAAAACAGGATCTTCTCAGCGCAGTGCCTGAAGGCCGGGCTCTTCTTACGCTGGGAAAGGAGGTTGGAGAGCAGGAGTTGCTTGCGGAGCCATAGCATCAGGACACTTGTGCTGGCCTGGGGAGTGGGGCTGGTAAGGAGGGGCTTGCAGGCAGCTGAGGTGGAGGTTGTTATCCTAGAGACAAGAGCAGGGGGGCAAGAGAGTTACTGGCCTCCATTTCCTCGTGCCATTGCTGGCCTCAGGCATCAGGGCTGATAGGGAGGCTGACACTCACTCTCTCCCACCCCAGGAGCTGCTGTGCCCATCAGAGGGGCTCAGGCTTGGTGCCAAGTGCCCAGATCCCTGCAGCGCTCCGTGGTGGGCACTGCTGTGGGGTAATTCCCAGACTCTCCTACTCTGCTGGGATGGGCTGGGGAGAGGCGAGAGGAGGTGGGGAGAGCTGGAGAGGGGGCTGAAGTGGGCTGGGAAGTGCCTGGGTGAGGGAAATACCAGTCTTCAGGTGACTTATATGAACAGGCACTGCAGGGGAACACACCAGTGCACTTGCAATCCCAAACCAGACTTCACAGCAAAGGAACTGAGACATAAAGAGTGCAGAAGAGTGTGGTCTGTGCCCTCTGCCTGCTTCTCCTGCAGACCTGTGTGGCACAACCAGAAGAGACTTTCAGATGTAGCTGAAGAATGGCTAGTGTTCTGCCCTCTGACTCCAGTCTCCCACTGACATCTTTTCTCCTGAAGGCTGGCTTCCACGGGGCATCTGAGTCCCTATGCCAGAGCTCAGTATGAAGAAAAAGCATCTTAGGAGCCGTGACACACCTTGATGCTTCCTGGAGACACCCAGTGCAATGCACAATTGCCTTTTCCCATCCTCCATGCAGGTGCATGCCACAGCAGGGCATCATTTCCTTGGTGCACAAGAAGTCTAGGTTGCTCTCTATGACTCTGTACTTGCTGTCCTAAGAAAACAATTCAGAAAAGTGCCATGGGTGGCATGGCCTGGCCACCCCCTGGTGGGGGCTGTGCTTTGCTGGAGTGGCTGGCAGTGCCCAAGGGCACGGGAGGAATCTGCTGGAAGTAGTTTGGGAAGTTGGTGTCCTGGTCACCCAACAAAACCCATTTTGTCCAGCTGCACGCATTGCTGCAAGGAGTGCAGTGGAGGGAAGGCCTTTATGGTGGTGGAAGGGCAGAGCTGGAGGTTTCAAAGTGCTGCTGCGTGCTTTAGTTGATGACGAAAGAGACCTTGCAATGAACAAAAGGGGGCAGAAGGGGGCCCACCCCAAGTGCGTGCCCACAAATGAGGAATGGTCAGAGGGCAGAACTGGGGGGCAAGTTCTGACCCTATTCCTGCAAAACCAGCATGCCTGCCAGAAGTGCGTGTACACTAGAGCACACAGCATGGGGAACAAATGGGGAGGGGTGGGGAATGGAAGTCGGTGCGCAGTTACAGGGCTGCAATCTCATTGGTTCCAGAGATATGGTGGGATAGCTCATATGACTGGAATGCTGCAGTGGATGGCTACAGGCTCTTTAGGAGGGACGGGCCAGGAAGGCAAGGAGGAGTAGTCACCCTTTACGTGAGAGAGCAGCAGGAATTCACAGAGCTCTGCCTAGGGACAGATGATGAGTCAGTTGAGAGCTTATGGGTCAAGATTAGAGGGCAGGGTGATGTGGTGGCAGTGTGGTGGAGTTGAACCTGCTGGAGGATGTGAAAGGCAACAAGAAAGGCTTCTGCAGGTATATCAGCAGCAAAGAGAAGACTAGGGAATACGTGAGCCTAGTGCTGAATGGGGCAGGGGACATGGTAACAAAGGACGTGGAAAAGGCAAAGGTTTACAGTGCCGCCTTTGCCTCAGACTTTCCTGATAAGACATGCCTTCAGGAATCTCAGGCCCCCGAGACCTGTGCTAACATGGTGGAAGAGGATCGGGTTAGGGAACATTTAAACAAACTGGACATACACCTGTCCATGGGACCTGATGGGATGTATCCATGAGTGCTGAGGGAGCTGGCCAATGTCATTGCGAGGTTACTCTCAATTATCTATTAAGGTCATGGCAGTCAGGGCATGTTCATGGAAAAAGCAAACGCCACTCCTGCCTTCAAGAAGGGCAAGAAGGAGGATCCGGGGAATTACAGGTCAGTCAGCCTCACCTCGATCCCTGGGAAGGTGATGGAACAAATCCTCTTGGAAACAATTCCCAAACATATGAAGGGCAAGAGGATGACTGGGAGCAATTGGCATGGATTTAGAAAGGAGAAATCATGCTTGACCAAGCTGTCAGCCTTCAACAGGCAGAAGACTGGCTGGGTGGATGAGGGGAGAGCAGTGGATGTTGTTTATCTTCACTCTAGCAAGGCTTTCAATACTGTCTTCCATAACAGCCTCATAGACAAACTGATGAACTGCAGACTAGATGAAGGGACAGTGAGGTGGACTCAAAACTCTCTGAACTGCTGGGCATAGGCGGTTGTGATCAGCAGCATAAAGTTCAGCTGGAGACCAGTCAGCAGCTGTTTACCTCAGGGTCAATACTGGGTCCAGTACTGTTTAACCTCATCTTTAATGACCTGGATGATGGGACAGAGTTCACCCTTCAGCAGGTTTGACAACAATACAAAACTGGGAGGAGTGGCTGATACACCAGATGGTGGTGGTGCCATTCAGAGGGATCTCAACAGGCCGCAGAAATGGACAAGCAGGAATGTCATGGAGCTCAGCAAAGGGCCCTGAAGAGTCCTGCACCTGGGGAGAAATAACCCCATACACCAGGACAGGCTGTGGACTGACTGTCTGGAAAACAGCTTTGCAGAGAAGGACCTGGGGGTCCTGGTGGACAACATATACAACTAACTGGCTCACATCCAACATGACCAGCTGGACATGAGCCAGCATTGCACCCTTGCGGCAAAGAAGGCCAACAGCATCCTGGGTTGCACTAGGAAGCGTCGCCAGCAGGTCAAGTGAAGCGATCCTTCCCCTCTACTCAGCACTGGTGAGACCACCTCTGCAATGCTGTGTCCAGTCCTCAGCTCACCAGTACAAGAAAATCAGAAGGTCCACCAGCCTAATGGCTGCTAGTAATCAAAGAACCAGAATGAGAGGGAGAGTGCCTGGGAAGAAGGGGTGTCCCACCAACCAGCATGGGCCCAGCCACAGACTGGTTCCACTACCCTGCAGACAGCCAGGATACCAGATAGAACGAGGGCTCTGACAGTCAAAGGCAGAGGTGAAGGATGCCAAGAGGGACTCCATCAGCCAGAAGACTTTACCCAGTTAGCTCTGCACTAGCCTCCTTCCCCACAGCCTCTGTCTCTTCCTGGCACACCAGTGCAGGCAATGAGAACACCTTGAGTCCTGCCACATGGCTGGGCCCTTGAGAGCTTCCACAAAGTGCTCTGTCGCCACAAAAGGAAGTCTCTACTTCTCCCACACCTTCTCCACATTGCCCCGCTCTTCAGTGTCCAGTAGCACCAGAGTGTGTCCAGGCCAGCAGGGCTGAGGCACGCACCACATCCAGATACCTTTGGTATGGGGCTGCATGGTGAAGCCCAGGGAGAAACCTGTGGAGAGGACACGAGGGGCTCAACAGTGTTAGATAGAGAGCAAGAAAACACAGGCACCCTGGCTATCCAGAGCTGGGACCTGCCTGGTTCACTACCTCTCTCACCCATCCTCTCACGAGCCAGCCTGTTCATGAGGTGGGACTCTCCAGTGCAATACAGCCCTGTGATGGCCACTACCACCACAGGCTGCAGGAATTCTGACAGCACTTGCTGAGTCTTCTGCTGCACCACCAGGCCCTCTCTCTGTGTGGTCTCAATCAAGCAAATGGGCAGTGCCATGCAGATTCCAGATGCCTTTGCTCATGGCAAACACAGCCAGCAGAGGGGACAGGGAGACAGGCTGGTTAACAGGGTGTGGATTCCCACAGTCCAAACAGGAACACTCATTTTCGTCCTACCTCATTTTTCCAAGCAAAACATTCTTTGCAACAACTTCCTTCTAACTCACCTCCTCCTCTTGCCCTCCTGCAAACGCTGCCATGGAAGCAATGCTGGCACTGAGCAGAGGGGCAGAGCCCCTTCCCATTTGTGTCACAACAGAAATGCTCAGCTCAGCTTCTAAAAGCCCAGGGCTTAAAGGCCCAATTCTGCTACATTCAGTCAGGTGATGGGGGCAGCACTCCACACTATGCCACAAACAGAGATGTGAACTTTGCTAGTTTGCTGAGTGGCTAAAGAAGGGTGCCAACAAGGGTGGGGAACAGAGCAATGGCTGCAGGCAGGGACCTAGGACAAGAGGGATGATGGGAGAGAGGCTCCCAGCACAGACACACCAGCAGGGAGCAAAGCATAGGTTAGGACACATGGTTGAAGCTTAGGGGAGCTTAGTTAGTTGAGAGCTGAGCTGCAAATCCACAAACAAATGGCTTACGGGGTAAGGGGGTCCAAACTCAGGGGCTGAGCACTTAGGAGAAGGGGTTTGCATGCAAAGACTAGGGGTGTTGAGCACAGGGTCCCAGCCATCTCTTCCCCTTGCTCCATCTCAGGGCAAACCCAGAGCAGCAACTTTGGACTTGTTTCTATCCCCACCTGCAGCTTGCTGGGATGAAAAAAAGTCATTCCCCAGCTTGAGTGCCCCTAACTGCTTGCATGGGGGGATGGAGGGAAGGAACTGGGGAAAGGGACTCACCTTCACCTCTCTGGGCTGCAGCAGCTTTGCTCTGCCCTGGCTCCTGTCCTGCCTTCTATGCTGTTGTGTGCTTGGCCAGCCTCTCTCCTCCTCTTCTGGGAGACAAGGCTCAGATAGAAAATGAAAGTGAAAGTCAGGCACTGGGAGGGAGGAGGGAAACCCAATCCAGGGGCAAGGTGTGCTGTGGTCCACGCCTTCCCTGTTGTATCCATCAAGACACATCCTTCTCCATGAGGCCCCTACATCCCTGTCGCACACAACTCCCTTCTCTGCTTCAACCCCGCCACATTCATGCAGTGAGAAGACACACGCGCATACATGAATACGCCCTCCTTCCCCTGTGACAATCCAGACCTATTCCATGCAGGGTACCCCTGTGTGCAGACTCCCACCCCACACATACACAAACATTCCTCTGCCACAACTCTGAAACATCCCCACACTGTGTGTGCACACGCCCCTCCCCAAACACACACCTTTTTCTGCTGTAGCCTCATGTGCCGCACAATGGTTCCCTCACCTCCCCGTCCCTACAGCCTCCCATATCAGGTCCTCCCATCTGCTCTTGGACCACCATTTACATGCTTCCTCTTCTCTTTCATTCACAACATACTGTATTCTCCACAGCAGGTCTCTCTCACACACCCCTACTGTCCTGACATGGCTCCCAACTGCTCCTCCATATACACATGCTCCCCAAATACTTCTCCCCATGTCCCTCATCAACATGCCAAAACCCTCATGCCCCTCTCACTTACAAGTGTGCCACAATCCCCAGATACACCACAGTTCACCCATAACCCCCTCTACCCAACCTGTCCCTGTATTCCCCCATGCAGACGCATACCATGTTCCCCTCAGTCATGTTCCCTCTCTCTCGCCTTGCACAAGGACATGCACCACTCACACACTGACATGCTCCTCATCCTCCCAACAAGAAAGCCCCACCCCATTCCCCATTCACACTTTGTCTCCTCAATCTTACCTCTCAGAAACACCCTGTCTCCCATTCCCCTCACATACCCATGTGCTGTCCCAGGTCCCCTCACACACAGACATGAACCGTTCCCCCAGCACACAGACATGCCCCACCCCCATTCACCCCACCACCATGGACATGCCTGGTCCCCTTTTCCCTCCACACAAGCATGCTCCCCTGGACATGCCTGATCCCCTCATACACAAGGACAAGATTTGTCCCCCCATTTCCCTCACACCCACGCACACCTCATCCTCCTTTTTGCCTCCAATAAATGGGGATGCCCTGCCCTGCTCTCATACAAGTTTGTGACAAAAATATTCAGACTTCAGTCCCTGGGAAAATCATGGAATGAGGCCTCTTGGAACACATTTCTAGGCACATTAAGAAAAGCAAGTTAGTTTGGAACAATCCACATGGATTTACCAAGCATAAATCATGCCTGACCAACCTGATAGCCTTCTATAATAACATGCTTAGATTTATGGATGCAGGAAGAGCAATAGATGTCATCCACCTTGACTTTAGCAAGGCTTTCAACACTGTCTCCCACAACATGGTCTCTTCTTGTATTCAAGGTAGGACGTTACAGTCTGGAGAGGTGGGCAACTTAACTGGTGAAAAAAAATGGTTGGATGATGGCACTCAGAGGGTCATGGTTAGTGGGTTGTACTCTACTTGGAAGCCAGTAATGAGTGGAGTACTGCGGGGAATTATCCGGGGACCTGTCCTCCTTTACATCCTTATCAGTGATCTGGAGGAGGTCATGGAATGCACTCTTCTCAAGGGCAGCCAGTCAATACGCTTAAGGGCAGAGCTGCCATTCTGAAGGACCAGGAGAAGCTAGAGGAATGGGCCAACAGGAACCTTATGAAATGCAACAAAGACAAGCACAGAGTCCTGTGCCTGGAAAGGCAGCACCCCTTGCAACGGCACAGGCTGGGGACTTACTCACTGAGCAGCAGCTCTTTGAGGAAGGACCTGGAGATCCTAGTGGAGAGCAAGCTTAACGAGAGCCAGCAGTGTGCCAGGAAGTGCAGAAGGCCAACAGCATGCTGTGCTGTGTGAAGAGGAGCATAGCCAGTAGATCAAGGAAGGTGATTATTTCCCTTTGTTCAACACCTGTTAGAGCACATGAAGGATACTGTGCCCAGTTTTGACCCCCCAATACAAGGAAGGCATTGATCAGCTGGAGCAAATTCAGCAGAGGGGCACTGAGATGGCCAGGGAGCTGCAATACTTGTCCCATGGGCAGAGGCTGAGGCAACTAGGCTTGTTCATCCTGGAGAACAGGCAGCTTGAGTGGGGGGACCTAATAATGGTCTTCCAGTGCTTTCAGGAAAGTCTTGAGAAGAACAGAGCCAGGCTTTCCACAGTGATGTGAGGTGGGAGGATGGTAGACAATGGTCATAGGTTGAAACCAGAGAGCTTCCAACTGGATATAAGGAGAAACTTTTTCAATGTGAGAACAGTCAGGTACTGGAACAAGTTTCTCAGAGAGGTTGTGAAGTCTCCATCCTCGGAGGTTTCCAAGACCATCACTGATGTTCTCTATGAGTGCTTCAGCAAAGTGCTCTAAGTTCCTGGAAAGGCTGTCTTGGCTGAGGCCAGCGGTAAATGCAGCCATGCTCTGGAAGGAGATGATAGTTGGGATGCTAAGCACAGTGCAGATTTACACCTTGAGGACAGCAGTAGTGGATCCTTTTGCTGCAAAACCCTAGAGTCCCAAGAGGCGTCTACTGGCAGGCAGTACCTGATGGCATAGAGGTCATCACTGACGTCCCTGTAGCTGGACCTGAGTCTTTATATACACAAGCCTAGAAGGATGGCTAGCCACTGCTCTGCATGGAGAAGGAGGTGTAGGGCTTTTTCTTGGGCTGGAACAAGCATGTCAGCATGTGTCCTGCTTTGTGTGGGTCCCTTCTGCTAATCTTCCTCCCTCATTCCTCTCACACCACCTCCCTGCTTCCTAGGTCTGGACCAGCCCTGTCTGTTCTTAGAAACCAGACTGCTTCAGCTTTCCTTACCAATGTTTGGTCTCTCCCATAATTCTCCCTCTTACTTCGGCTTCCTTCCCAGCCCCTTGATACACAACACAACAACGGCTTCTTCATTGACACGGTTCATCTGTAAATCCTACTGGTGACTTTTCTACCTGACACTACTCCTTTAACTACTCACTCTGTCTCTCTCTTTTCTCTTCTCTCTCTCTCTCTTCTCTAAGACAAGAAAGGGCATACAAGTCATGGGGAGGATTCTTGTGTGTAGTGAGAACGCCTGCGGAAGATCTGGCGAGGAGTCAGTGACTGGCAGTGTGTGTGGTAGCAGGCCCAAGTGTGGAACCACACACTGACCAAATTCCCATCAGGGCCAGGCATGCATATTCCATTTTGTCAACAACGTCTAGCTGCTTCCCAGGCAGGAGCTACTCAAGGTTAGCACGGCTGAGCTAAGGAAATAGTTCCAGTAGATTTAAGGAGCCCTTAGGAACGAGTCGAGTCCCGCCTGGACATCTGACTCCTGCATCCGACTCATGACTCCAGCAGCCTCCCATTGGCAACCCCTCCTCACAGTTCCTGGGGCTCCCCATGCAGCTTGTAGTGTAAGTAAGTCCTTTATTAAACCTATCCTGTTTAACCCCTTATGAACCTTGAGTGTCTCTTTCCACTAGTATCCGACCCTCTCTTGCCTGCCTTGCAGTCACATTGTGATATCCAGGAAGCCTTAATGCAGTCTCAGTGGATATGGATGCCCATATCACTGTAACAGCACTGTTGTCCATGGAAGCATTCACAGGTGACTGGCAGGATGGTATTCCAGGCACTGAGATCTTGTTGCACTGTGCCATTGTGAGAATGGAAAAACTTCACCACGTGAAGATGCTCGCTTACAGGCACTTATGTGCAGTAGGAGTCAGGGGCTGTAAACATCTTTGGCATCCTGAAGGCATTGATGGTTGTCAAGCTGAATTACACTCAGGTGCTAGGACCTCTGAAACAACACTGCATTCCTACTTCTAGAGCTGATTTGAGTTTCTGAATGATTCTAATAAATTCCCGTTTGCCTTCACGCGTATCATATCCATTCGTACCACAGACTAGCAACAAGTGCCTGTCTTATAACTAAAATATTCACACATAAATAGTCTCATGTATGTTATCAGAGGTTGCATGCTAAAGTTTTGAATGAGAAACTACAGAGAAATGCTTAGATATCACCAGAGTAATCCTAAAACCTTTTTGTAGCCTTAATCATCTTAGCAACCCTGTGCACAGAACAGCACTGAGAACAATGGTTCCAGTACAAGTGTTCAGGTAATGGACTGAGTCGTGGGTACGAGATCTTATATCAGCTTCATCTCTGAAGCATACATATTCTGAAAACACTCCCTGAATGCATGTGTCTACCATTGCATTATCGGGTGCTATTTTAGGTATTTGAGGTCTTAAAAAAAAAAATCATAGTTTGTTATCTCCATCTTTAGAAGTTAAAAATACATAAATAAATAAATACATAAAATAAGGACTATAAAGGGGGCAAAAGTTGTTAAGTCAGAGACAGAGGTGAACTGTGCAGTTGTGTCAGGTCCGATGAAGCCATGATACCTACTCAACTTATTATACTTGGGAATTTCAAAAAGATGTAACAAACTTGTTGGAAAATTCCCCATTAAAACTGTTACTCTTTCTGAGAATTAGGTGTTATAACCTTTCATATTTCAAAAAAAAAATTTTTTTTTGATTCTACACCTTCCTCGTGCTTATGAGAGCTTGCTGTACAAATAATCGTTACCAATATTAACAGGATGTGGCTAGAAGGGTAAAACTAACTATTATTTTATCAGTGATCAGTTCAACTCCCCACAGCATCATTAGATTTCTGTGTCCCTAAAACACTATGCCTTGATGTTTTCTGAACTGAAGTCCCATAAGATTCAGAGGCTTGATCCCAAGAGGAGTTATCAGAGAGACAGAAATTTTCCTTTGCTGGAAATAAATGTGATTGTTTCAGTGGCAGAGAGTACTCTATAAAGGTTTTCTGACTCCACTGAACAGCTCTTCAGAATTAATCCTCTTTGAAAGCAGTGTATTATATGTGAGCCACTATACTACTATAGTTCTTTCAGCTTCGGGAGAGATACAGTTTGTTCAGCTAGGAATTGGAATGAAGAAACCATATTAGAGGACCCTTCTTTGATATAGAAAAGGAAAACCTGCAGGATTTCAGAGTAATCTTCATGTAAACATTAGGTAACCAACCTTCCTTCCTTCCTTCCTCCCTTTCTTCCTTCCTCTGTTCCTCCCTCCCTTCTTCCTTTCCCTTCTTCCTGCCTGCCTGCCTGCCTTTCTTTCTTCCTCATAATTTTCTTTGCTTGCTATTCTCAAACATGCCATTCCTTTCAGTGAGCTGGTACACAGGTGGCAGTTCCAGCATCAGTATTGACCACATAGGTTACAACAGTTCCAGTATTTGTTGAAACAGCTGGGGTGGGAAATCAAGGAATTCTTTCATGTCCCTTTCCAGACTCAGTATCTGATCTCTTCCATTCTTGAGGCAGCATCAGCTGATGATGCATCTTATGGAAGAGGAGGCTGGGAAATGGATATAGCAGCTCAGGACAGAAAGATAGGAAGTTACTGCTAAGTGATTCTCTCTTTCCCTGCAGGGATGGATAACCAGACAGAGGTGAGGAAGTTCATCCTCCTTGGCCTGACCAGCCTTCAAGGGCTACAGAAATTCCTCTTCATGCTGTTCTTACTGCTGTACCTGTCTACCCTGCTGGGGAATATGGCAATCATGATTGTAGTGGCATGTGAACCCCGGCTACACACCCCCATGTACTTTTTCCTCTACAACCTCTCCTGCCTAGATATTTTCTTCTCCACAGTTACCATGCCCAAGATGCTGGCTGGTCTCCTCTCGGGGCACCAGGGCATTTCTTACACTGGCTGCCTAAGCCAGCTCCACTTCTTCTACTTCCTGGGAAGCAGTGAAGATATGCTTCTGGCTGTCATGGCCTATGACCGCTTTGTGGCCATCTGCAACCCCCTGCGCTACACCCTGATCATGAGGCCACAGGCCTGCCTGCAGCTGGCTGTAGGCACTTGGACTGCTGGCTTCCTTCATGCTCTGATGCACACAGTCATGACCTCCCGGCTCCATTTCTGTGGCCCCAACCACATCCAGCACTACTTCTGTGAAATTAAGCCCCTGGTGAAACTGGCCTGCAATAGCAGCCAGCTCAACCTGAACCTTCTCAGCATCATCACAGGGAGTATTGTGATAGGCCCCTTTGTCTTCACACTCTTTTCTTACCTATACATTTTTTCCTTCCTCCGGCTGAAAGTCCAGTCCAAGGAGGGAAGGAAGAAAGCCTTCTCCACTTGCATCTCCCATCTCACAGTAGTGGCCTTATTCTATGTCCCTGTTATTTTTAACTATGTGCCACCTTCTTCAGGGAATTCACCCAGCTGGACAATGATAGCCACACTTATGTATAATGTTGTCACACCAGTCCTCAATCCTTTGATCTACACCCTGAGGAATGTGGAGGTGAAGCGTGCCCTAAAGAGAAGACTTTTCTCCAGAGAGTTACTAGCACAGAAAATGTTCTGCCTTGCAGCTTGTGTGAGGTAGTAGGCAATGGACAATGCAATGAGAGGAGCTTTTGGCTCAAGACTGTGTTGTGCAGAAATCTGCTTTTCACTGTCAATGGCCTGGGTCCCTTCAGAAATACCCTACATACTGGATATGGTCTCATCTCTCCTATCTTGGGCAGTAGCAGTGCTAAAAGATGAACACATATCGGTGGAACAGCCACTCCCATTCATCCAACTGGAAAAGAGAAGCAGCTCCAGAGAGTGATACTCAATAAAAACACCTTTATTAGAGTGATTTACCTACAAAGTCACTTCATTTTTCATTTTTTTTCTTTTTCTTTTCGGCAGCTGAATCCCACCCCCAGTCAGAGCTGTCAAGAGAAGTCAAGGCATGATTCATCTTATCCTAAAGCCGATAGACAGGGAGGGATTCACTTCTTTCCATGGGATTCAGTTGGCCACATACAGACGTGTATGTCATGCCACTTGAAATACTCTGGGTATCTCAGCTGGTGTCTCTCTGCTGCTCCAGAAAGGCATAAGTCTCCCATAGGCGCTATGCCGGATCTACCAGCCCTGTATGGATGTCAGATATCTTAGGGCCTCTGAGATGGTACTAGACACCTTTGCGTAGGCAACTTCATTTGCCAGTAACTCACATAATACATTGTGTCTCTTAATATGGGCATTCTGTACAGCAGGGCAACAATATGGGAGCAGGTTTTGCTCTCCACCAAACAATGCCTGCTGATCTCTTTTAGGGTCTCCTCTCTTCCTCTAGCCAGGAATTCCCTGGTAGCATTTACACTGGCTCAGAGTTGCAACACAGTTACAAGCTTCCTATGGGGAATGCCTCTATGACTTTGCTGCCCAGCATTACTGAGAGTGTCATTTCCAAAGTTTGAAATACACAACCTTGACAATGTAGCTTGGTCCATTTCACAAATTCCTCCTTCCTCCAATTCTGTAGACTTGGGAAGATAACTTTTGGAGAGGGATCTCCCATTCGAAGAACACCTCGTCCTCTTCATGTGTGACTGGGATCACTTTGATCACTTTTTTATCCAAAACTGCTGGTCTCTCATGTTTGCTACACTCAGCTGCCACCCACAGTCTCTCAAAATCTTTATCAATACCTTCCTTTAGCTCTGCAGATCAAATAATGCTATATTGGGAGTGGGTAATTCTATGCAGCCTACCAGCCTGCACATCTGGGATCAAACCAGCCAGCTGAGTGATCCCCAAGCCACTGTCTTTAGTATTTGGGTAGAACATGGAATCACAGGTACAGGCAGGAAGATGTAACCAGCCTTTAGCTGCTGACTGAACACTCAGGTCAAGCCTGTGGAGGTACACCATGGTGCATTAGATAGATTGACTTTGTGACTGTTTAACCCTTCAAGATATTGACCTTCTGCAGTGGTTTTAATGGTGCCTTTCCAATCCACCTTAACCAGGACTCAAGTTTTTTCTTGCAGCTCGAGGCTTCATATCCCATTTGTGAGTGCTGTAAGATCTAGGTGAAGAGACAAGGGTGAGCGGATTGGGCCCAGAAACTGGAGTCAGACCTCAGGTGATACTGGCTCCTGTGTCTGTGGTGCCAGTAACTGGGGCAAGAGGGGGTCCTAGCATCAGTCACCGGAGCAGGACCATAGGTTGTTGGGCCAGTGTACTCAAATATCAGCTACTGAGGGTGGCCAGGGTGAGTGGAGTGAGGGTCTCAGTGTCAGCAGCTGGAGCAGGGATCACAGTTCATAGTGCCCGTGTACCTTGGCAATAGCTGCGTGGGGAGGGGGACAGAGTGTTTGTATTTCCCCTAAATCTGGTATGCGGGGGGGGGAAGGGATATAAACTCAGCCTCACTACTGGTTGAATTTGCAAGCAGGAGAGCAGCAGCTGTGCTTGGGATGGAGAGGCATCCCCTCGGTGCACCAGGCTGGGCTCCAGTGCCCAGACAGGAATCCTTGCATCCCAAAGCCCGCTGGAGGCAGCGGCTTTATAACATCTCGCAACAAAATTACAATTTTTTAAGGGGGTGGGGCACAGAAAGTTGACTTTTGCATTGGAGATACAATTATGTCAATCAGATATCATTACGTCAATATCTAAAGAACCACATGGCCAAGACACAGTTACTAGTCAAAGCAGCATTGTTCACTCATGCAAGCTTCATAATAAAATCCTTTGCCTATTTGCTAATCCTAATCACAAAGACCTTGCCAACAGGCAATAAGATTTTGCACCCGGTAGAAAACTAAACAATATAATTCTGAGTAATACAGCCAAAAACATTGATTTTTTTCTTCTCCACTCAGGAAACTGGCCAGCGTCTTGGGCATGACAGTGGAACATCGGCAGATTTCCCAAGCAGAAGTACATGGGTTATGAAAGTGCTAAGCAGCCACAAACAGCACAATGATGAGGCTGTTCCCAGACATGGTCACAATGTAAATCATGAGGAAGACTAGAAAGAGCGGTATTGACTTTTGTAAAGGTTTCCAAGTGCCAGTAGGATGATTTTCCTGACCTGGTTTTAATGTCCTCATTCATTTTTTGTCATGAATTGCACCAAGAAAAATGAATAACAGATTAAAAGTCAGGAAAAAAGCATTAATGGGAGCAGTTCTACATGTATTCTGTGTTTGAAACACACTGTAGTGTGTTCCATTCAGTGAAGATCAAAACAAAAGAGGACTCATTTTAAAAGAGGTATTTGATGGGGGTGACGGAAGAGTGTGAATTGTCCTCAAGGTGTTTCTCCTTTTGCACTTACTGCAGGAAGGGTTTTTATGATTTAGGTTCAGAAGAGCAGACCCTCACTCCAGCAGGAGTCAGGAGACTGACTCCTGAAGGATCCATCTCCCTTACCTTCAGACATCTCCAATACGGACATCCACAGCTGGTGTTGTTGTTTCAGGTTCATTTTACGAATGAAAGAGGACTTGCCGCCTGCCTAGACCCACTTTTCTTGTGACACCTGAGAAGCCATACAGTATCTCCAGGGGCTGGTAAGTACAACACAAGGCAGACCCTTGGCTTGTGGAGCAGAAAGTGGAGGTCAGACAGAAAACCTGGGGGCCTCCCTGATGGTGCAAGATTCCTATGTGTGGACAAATAGATTGAGCCATAGATTTCCATGTACTGTAACAGGAGCTTTGGAGGAATAGCTCACATGTGCACACATATCCTGTAGACACATAAATGCAGATAGGTGAATCTGGTTGTAAAGCCCACCCTTACCTCAGGAGATGAATCACACCTGAGATATGACCAATTCTATCCATTACCTGCACAAAGGCAATGCAAGTTTTGGTATAGATATCTATACGTTAGAAATCTGATTTGGTGTATGGGAAAGTGCGGAAGAATGTCGAGGAGATAGGCGATGGAAGCTAGCCAGACCGTTCCGTGGGAAAAGGAGCATCAACAGGACATGTTGACCCATAGCCATGTAGCTGGGCCTATGCCAGTGTGGTGTGCACCTGGGCTTTGACTCGAGATTAGCGATGAGCTCAATGTGCCCACTGCGCATGTGTATAGTACACAAAACCCACGTACAGTGCCCCCCCCAGCGTTCCTCGCCATGGACCGACGCTCAGCGGTGCCAGGGACTCTCCCACTCCTTTATTGCCTCGATTGGGAAATCGCTGGGGAACCCCCGCTCAGACGCAGAGGTAATAAACGCTCAGCATTGACCTCAGTGTGCCTTGTGTTTGTGTATCTGTTCCTGCCGGGAGTCGAGGCATCGCCCCCGCCAGACCCTTACATTTGGGATGGATGAATCTCCCATCTATGACTGGAGAAAATAAATACCGTCTTCTTTTTGAGCATTTAGCTACCATGTAATTTACATTACAGCAGTGTTAACACTTTGGTGTTCTACACACAAAATAGTAGAAGGTATTATTGATTCAAAGCATTTGCAATCTTAGAGTCATAGGATATTTGGAAGAGACCCCCAGAGGTCATCTGGTCTAAACCCCTCCTCCAAGCAGGTCTAAGCAGATGAAATTGTTAGGGATTTGTCTGGTTAAGTCTTGAACACCTCCGAGGGTGGAGATTCCATGACCTTTCTGGGGAACTTCTTCCAGTACTTGACCACTCTCATTGTAGATAATAAGAACAATAATAAATTAAATAGAAACATATATCTAATAAGAATTTCCCATGTTCCATCTTGCGTCCCTTACCTCTTGTGCTATCACTGTGCAGATCTGAGATGAGCCTGGCTTTGTCTTCTCTGTTTCCGCTGATCAGGTAGTTGTAGATAGCAAAAAGGTGTCGCATTAGCCTTCTCCTCCTAAGGCTGACCAAGCCCAGTTTCCTCACCATCTCCTTGTACATCATGTGCTCAAGTCCCCTGAGCATCTTGATAACCTCCACTGGACTTGCTCCAGTATGTCAACATCCTTCATGTACTGGGGAGTCCAAAACTGGACACAATGCTCTAGAGGTATCCTCACAAGCACTAAAGAGAGGGTAAGGATCACTTCCCTCTGGGCCTGCTGGTTGCACTCTTACTAATACACCCAAGGTGTGGTTGGCCTTCATTTGCTGCAGTGACACACTGCAGACTCGTTTTCAAGCTCTTGTCTTTCAGAATCCCCAGATCTTTCTGTGCAGACCTGCTTGCTAGATAGTTGGACACAGCCTGCACTGTTGCATGGGGTTATTCCACCCAGATTTGAGCCATAGTATTTGCTTTTCCTTCATTTCAGGAGGTTCCTGTTAGCCCTTTTCTCCAGCCTGTCAAGGCCCTCTGAATAGCAGCCATGCCCTCCAGTGTATCAGGTCCAACAAAGCATCTCTCCTAGTCAGTTCATCAATCAGCTTCACCAAGAAATTATCTTCTGTGAATTCCAGAAATCTGCTCAGTTCCTTGTGCCCAGCTGCGCTGCCCTTCCAGCAGACATCGGGGTGGTTTGAGTCACCTGTGAGTACCAGGGGCTGTAACTGTGAGGCTTTCTCCTGCTACAGGATCATCTTATGTCTGTGTCCCCCACCGCAGCACCTTTGTGAGTTGGTCCAGAGATTCCCACGTCCCTGGCTCTGCACTCTATGAGCAGTTGCCTGGCTGCATGGCTGCCATGGACTTGATTGGTGCCAAGAGCCCTACAGCACTCCCCTGGAAGGCAAAAAACAAGGAACATAATTGCACGCTAACTGGGCCAAGTATGACACCTACAGACCATGGCTCTGTTCTCACCACAGACAGCCTCAGAACCAAGATCCCTGCACCACCAGAGTTCTGCCAAGCCCCACAGCCTGCCACCCTGAATCACCCAGGCCCCAGGACTGTAACTCTGCCTCTGCCTCAGTCACTGCCCTACTCCCTCCAAAACACTATGAGTGACTTTACAGATGTCTTTGAGAAGAAGGTGGAAGAAATGCTACCACTCTATGACACATATGACTGCCACATTGACCTGATCCCAAGAAAGGAGATGCCTTGCCACTCTGAATTAGCAGCCCATCAAAGGATACCTTGAGGACAATCTGGCACAGTGATTTATCTACCTCTCCTAGTGGCTCCTCATGCCAGAGGAGGGGAGGAAGACTATGGCCCTATATAGATTACAAGAGGCTTAACAATATCATGGCGAAGAACTGGCACCCCCTGCTCCTCACCCCAGAGCTATTAACAATCCTCAGAGGTCTCTGCTTGCTTTTGAACTTCGTTCAGTTTCTGCCACTTAGCAGCTGCTCAGGTCTCGTCCCATCTAGGGTCAGGAAAAGTGAGTGGCCTTTTCTAATCATTCCATAGATAAAGCCTATTCAATCAGTGTATCCATTGCTAAGTCTGTATCGTTCTGTCTATGGCAATTAATGTGATAATGTAGCTCAAGCAAATGGCCCAGACCAGCTGAGCTGTGGTTCAGTCTCAGGATATGGGAAGCAATACACAAACTCCTCAACTTGTAAATTACACATCTACAGTTTAATTGTAAAAAATAAAAAATAAAAATCCTACTATGTAACTTAAATGACTACCACAGTATAAGCACTTTTTAAGATACACTCAACATATGGCAGTAATTGTGAAGCTACAAACATTTATACATTCAACACACAATAGCAGTTTGACAGTACTGATCAGCCTGTTCCTACTGTCTAGGTAATAAGAGCATCTGACCTGAGAGTATTCACACATTGCAGCTTTCTGGCATGGGTGTGGAAGCTCCTCTGCAATGTCTTGCAGCAGTTTGGAAGTCAACCAGGAGGGCTGAGCAGCAGTCAACTACCTTCCAATCCTCTCCCACATAGATTTTGCAGTTGGAGGCTTTATTATGAGTGAGTCATTCTGGAGCATTTGTTCCTTTGTCACAGGTGGGATGTCTCCAGCTGCAGCTACTCTGTTTCTGGCTGGCTGTCATTCTCACTGTGGCTCTTTTGGACACTGCTGAGTGCTTATGTTTCCACTTGTGCACAAATCACCAACCACAGGCAATATGCTCTTGCATGTATTGAAATTCAAGGTCATCTCCCACAGCTTCCTGTGCTGAGCTTAGACCTGACTCATCACCTTGCCTGGTCTGATGATTATCGGACTGCTGACAGAACCCACTGCTATCCCCAACTGAGATCTGCTTGGGTGTTGCGGGTCTGTGCTCTATTGGTGCAGGTGCTGCCCATGCTATGGCCACCCTGGGCTCCCAGCTCACCTTTGCTTGTGGAGCAGCCCCGCTTGCTGCTTTCTGACATCTTCTTAGAAAAGAGCCCGTGACTTTAGTAACTCTCCCAAGCAGTCACTCAGGTGTTGGAGGGACTGTCACAGGATGTTTGCCTGTGTCTGTAAGAACTTGAATATCTCAGTAATGGTCTCTGTGCTTCACTTTAAAAGTCCCGGTTCCCAAAAGTTGAGAGGAACTGTTCTGAGTGATTGCACTTAGGCTGAAACAAGAACTTATGCATTTGGGGAGGAACACAGGACTGCAACTCTAAAAGAAAGAAAGACAGCCAAGATTTTTCTTTTGCTTCTCTATGGGGGGAAGTCTGGCTTAATTACTTGCGAGAAGAATATCTGGCTGAATTCACTACTCGTAACACCGCTTACACAACATCTTGAGTTTGCATTTGCTACAGTCTGGCCTGAAAGCTCTGTATTGACAGTCTCTTAATCCAGGTCAACAATCGCTCACTGCACAAGAAGTAACAAAGAGAAGAGATTCCAGAACTCCAAAGCAGGGTAGAATTAGTCAGAGTACTGAATTATTTTTCACACTCTTCCCAGAGAAGACTCATATGTAGCTAGATGCATTTGTAGAGAGAATTTCAAATATTCTTTGGGTGCTGTTTTCACAGGTATTTTTATAAAGGAAATATGATGCAGTGTATTTTTTCAATTTTACTATTCCGCCTGTCAGCCCAATGTAATTCAGCCTAACACCACCAACAAGATTGCAAATATCCCACTTTATTAATAGAATACTGACTCTTAGCTGGTTTCATTATAAATGTATCACCTACTCTGATCTTCTAGTGAACACAGGGCTGAATTCAACTTGTATTGCAAATCAAGCAGGTTTTTCAAGAAGAATATTCAGTCCTGTCATTTGGGTTTCTTTATTATTATTAATAACAATAATAATAATAATAATAATTTTCTTGTGCCATTTCTCAGCGATGGATTATCCATCGCTGCCTTTTGTAAACTACTCCAGCTGACAATTAGTCTATTGAAAATACTCTGTAACCACTGCTGCCTCACTGACCAGGTGAATACCTTTGCTACATCAAAAAGCCTCCTGGTCTCCCTGAAGGCAATTAGAGGCTTTGATCAACCTATTCCTATACTTTTTTTTTGGTAAATAAATAAATAAATAAATAAATGAATAAATAAATGAAAATAACTAGATTGATTTCCTTAAGTCTTACTAGCAGGTATGTCCTATCAAAAAGGAAAGTTTACTATAAGAAATGTAACTCTTTATTTTATAACTTCGGGCTTTTATGTGGAAAAGAGTAAGGGTTTCTTATGTAGTAGGCTACAAAACAACACTGACAACTAAACCTGGCTCCTGAATTAATAGCCTTTGCTATAGAGTTATGGAGTTCACTAACACAAGACAGCTCTATGACCAAAAATGTAGCAGGGTTCCAAGAAGGACTCAGCATGTCCAGGGTAAAGGAAAGTAAAAAGGCTGGGCTTTAAGAGCCAATATAAATGTGCTGGTTACTTCAGCTGATGATCTCAGTGTCTTTTCACAGTTAGTGAGTCTACAGAGAGGTATAAATTGGGAGGCATAAATCCCACTCAGCAGGTCTCTCCATCCCTTTATTTTCTAATTTCTGGTAGCAATATGGGAGGATCAAAATAGATCTCAAGGACTAACACCCTCACCCCACCCCCTGGGGGAAAAAAAAAAAAGAAAGAAAAAAGAAAAGATGTTTCTGTGAAAAATTTCCTTCCCTCTGTCATGACCAAAAACATGGCAGAAATGACACTGAAGCAGACCACAGTGAGAGAGTTCATCCTTCGGGGACTGCCCTCCAGCTTAGAGGCACAAATGATCCTCTCTGTGGTGTTTCTGCCCCTCCACCTCATGACTCTGCCTGCCAACCTCCTTGTAATGCTGTCTGTTGATCACGACTGATACTTTCTCATAGCCACATGCCTCTTCCTCAGCAACCCTTTTTTCCCCCAGATCCACCATTTGTCTGTTACAGAGCCTGAAATGTTGGGTGACCTCTTCTGTGCAGAGAAGATCATCTCTTTGGAAAGATGTGTGGCCCAGATGTTCTTCCTTCATCTCTGTCTGTACAGAGATCTGCCTCCTCACTGCAACAGCCTATGACTGCTACAGGGCCATCTGCAACCCCATGCACTAGCATCTCACACTCATGCAAGAGTATGCCTACAGCTGGCTGGGGCTGTGTGCGTGGGGACAGGGATCCCCTGTGGCCTGACTGGAATTATGATCAAGCTGCCCTACTTCACAAAATTTGACAGCTTGGTCTGTGATGTGCTGCCGGTGATCAAGGCGGCTTGCACGAATGCCTACATTATTGAGATGCTGAAAATCTCCAGCTCTGGGCTCGTCTAGGCTTGCTTCACGGTCCCACTGGCCTCTTATGGCATCCTCCCAGTCTTGCTAAAGAAACATCTGTGCAAAGGTGTGCACAAGGCCCTCAGTGCTTCTGCCATCGGGCTCATGGTTGTAATGCTCTTCCTGGGATACTGCATCTTCATTTACTCCTGTCCTTGCACCAGCTTCGCTGAGGGCACTGTGATATCAGCCTTCTTAAAACAGCCTTCACCTCCTGCTAAATCGCATAATCTGCATCCTGGGAAATGAGTACATGAGGTGGGCACTCCCCAAGCTATTTGGGAGAAAAGTAGCCACAGAGGAGAAATAAAAGCTAGAGCAAAAGCAGCTGCACTTTCCAGGGTCAGCTGCTGTTTTTTTCAGCTTTATCAGCAGTAGGTAAATTTCATTGTGACAAATCAGCTTCTAACCTCTTTCTGTGCAGATAATCCTGGCACTTCACTTTGTAACTTTTAGGCCATGCTTATCAGCCTGTGTTTGAACTCTCTTGCCTCACCGGGAAACGTAAAAAAAGGGGGGTTTCTTCCAAGATTAAGTTACCATACAAAAGACATCACTTTCTACCTTTTTTTTTTTTTTTTTTTTGAAGTGTATTCAAAGCAATGTGCAAGTTTTCATTTTGAGATAAGATTTTAGAAAGCTGAGGCTTGGTTAATTCCTTTGCTTGATTTTCCCCTTTTTCCCCACACTGTTCTCAAGCTGTTCTAAACATCCATAGCTCTTACTGACAGAGCAGCTAAAGATGCAAATGAAGAACCGGAGAAAATAATCCTGCCCATACTTGACTTTTTGTCACTGTTGCAAGGAGATAAGAAACATAATGCTTGAATGCCATTCATTAGGCATATTGTTTATTAATATTTCTCTCTTTTTAAGGAAAATCCCTTAAGATGAACGCCTGAAGCTGCAATCCTTTGTCAGTTCTCCATCGCCACTTTTGATCACTCAGTTTGCACTAGTTGCAGTGTGCAGATTTTCAGCATGGCAGCTCTTATTCAGAGGCCTTCTTCCACACTGAGTTTGTGATCCCTTTCCTAAGTCCAAGTCATTTGGGCAGAGCTCATGGGCTGTATTCTGCTCTCCCAGTGCGTAAACTTGGTGTTAGTTCACCAAGAACACCTTTAAGAAGGCAAAGCGAGTTATGTGGCATGGGTGAACATTTGTTCTTTGTCTCCAGAGGCCATTGAAATGGACTTTGAACAATTGTGTGAGCTACTATAGCCACACAGGTTTTCTGGGTGACTAACTGGACCCACAGCTCTACTCCCAAGGGACTTATTAAATCTCTGCCAAAGCTTATACTGTCAACAACCTAGGATGATTTAACAAATCCCTTTGTGACTCTCTAGTAAGGCATGAATTTAACATTTCTTGAGTCCCAAATCTGTCTTTCAGACAAGCACACAGCCCAAGCTTTATCAGTTCTCTATGACTTCATCACAGCACAAAAGGTTCTGTATTTGGTGTTCAGAGTAATTGAGTACCACACGCTCTTGCTCTCCAGAACTAGCTGTTACGGGGAAGGGTTGAAGGTGTAAGTCACCTCTGCATCCCTGTTTATCCTGTCACTGTTGAGCTTCAACTTCTGATTTGGGGGCAGGTCTTCTTCGTATTGGCAGGAATGCTTTGTAAGTAGGCAGGAAGTTCAGTTTCTATTTTGATTTTTGCATTGTTCATGAAGTAACCAATCAAGATTTATTTTATTTTATTTTATTTATTTGCTTCTTTCTTTGTTTGTTTGTTTATTAAGTAAAGGCTTGAACTAGTTAAATATCAGGACGATCTTCCAGTATGAGGGGACCATCTGCACAAGATAACTTGGGTATATTAGAGGGATCCCCCCCCCTCAAAAAAAAAAAAAAAAAAAATCCAAACCAAAGCAAACCCTGCCTGTTCAGTTGCAGGAATTATCAATTCCTCTGGCTAGAGGAATTTACGGATGCCAATCAAAAGGAAGAAATTTGTTTATCCATCTCCATTTTTTAGACCAAAAATTGCTTTTTCTTTTATGGAGAAAAAACACTGGAATTCAACTCACAATCATTCTTTTTCCGGACACCGCTGGAAACTACATAAGTAAGCTCGGTTTTTCCTCCCTACTCTGTTTGCTTTTGGGTTTGTTGCAGGGAGAAGGGGCTGAGACATTGACTGGAAGGAGAACAACACTTCTGTTTGGTTGCTTTTCAGTCCTTTTTGCAAGACCTTGAGTACAGGAGGAAATCAGGCATCTGATTCTACCAGGTGTCTTTGGAGACATCAGTATCTGTCTCTCAGCAGACTCCAAATGAAGACAGGAGCCTCTGTGCAGGTCCTTGGCAACTTTAGAGCCCTATGAAAATGTTAGTCGTGGGAGCTGTAACAGGCGAAAATACTAATGTAAATGTACATTTTACAGGCTTGTGGCTCCACTTGTAACAGCTGCAGACCACTTTGGGGGTATTCAGCCACTTCTGGAGCGTCCACATGCTGTTAGAAATGTAGCTATCGTTCAGGTGCTTGGTTAGCCCTGTTCTCAGAAGCTCAGTGTATCAGCAGCAAGGAAACCACAGAGACATTGATTTCCAAATACAAGAACCCTGGGTTCATACTCAGAGATGGCTTCATTTTCGCAAAGTGGGGAACTTTGAGAAGTCCTGCCGTTTCCCACATCATTATTTCTGTTGTATGACCGCCTTGAACCATGCGCTGTAAACAAGCTTTCTCCTTTGTTGGACAGGGTTCGTATTCGATGTCCTCTCGTCTCACTCCTGTTCCAAAGACAAGATTTTGTGTTTGTGTATGTGTTCCTTTGATTATTTTGCCAAAATTTTTAGATTTTCATTTCAAAATGAAAATAAAATCACAGGAACACTGGAATATGGAATGGGCAGAGCTATTCAAGGTCACTGAATTTGTGACTGCAGGTGTTGCATTGCTTGATCCCTCATAAATACATCAGCTATCAAGCAGCTGAGGTTTCTGACTGGCTCCTGACTGAAAAGCAGGTGAATCTGTTCTCCCCAAGCAAGGTTGCAGCTGGGAAAGAGAACTCCGCACTCAAATGAATTTGCAGAAAGCTACCTAGCAGGAAAAGGTGGTGTCATACCACATTTGGAGACTGTGCTGGGTGTTCTTACTTTTGGGAGGAGGTTGGAAAACCAGGCAAGACTTAGCAAACAGCAGCAACAAGTATCTAAGGTCGTAAAAATGATCTTTTAGTGAAAGCCTAAATCCCCAGTCTATGAGATCTATGAAGAAGTTAGCAGTGACTTCCCTGAAGTCTATTCAGATGTCATCTCACTAAACTGCAATGCCCAACACAGAAGTCTTCCACTAATCATTTGGTTTCCTCTACAGTGAAGGAAGAGGAATAACTGCAGGCACAGATTCATCCCTTTTATGTCTGACAATTGCAGACAGGTAGCTTAAACTAGACACCTGGAATCAGGAAAGATGGATCCTAGGTACATTCTGCCAGGAGGTAAATCTTCCTGCAACTTGATAGCTCCTGAGTAAGTCAGAGAAGTAAGTCAGCTTGCATTGCATTGTCTGGAAACTGAAGAAAGCCCACAGTCTCCTTTGGAAACCTGTTCCAGTACTCGCTTGTCCTTCAAGCTTGAATACTTCTGTTAATATTAGGCATCACCTTTTGGGTGAAACTGTTAGGCTGTTCTGTCTTTATTCCTCCATATAGCTCAAGTTTGTATGATTGTCATCATGTTCTGTCCTCTCATACCATAAATTTAATTCTCCTTTCACCGTGTCCTTTCTCCTAGGTGCAACGCAGCAGTAAACATGGTGTGGCAGAATCACACTAGAGTGAGTGAGTTCTTCCTCTCGGGCCTCACCACCAACCATGCTGTAGAGCTGGCCCTCTTCACCTTCTTCGTGGTCATCTACATGCTGATTATTTTGGGCAACATGCTCATCATCTTCACGATTGCACATGACCAGCGTCTGCACAGTCCCATGTACTTCTTCCTCAGCAACCTCTCTGTCATTGACGTCTGCCACTCCTCAGTGGTGATGCCCAAGATGCTGGCTGACTTCCTGGTAGACAAGAAGAGCATCTCCTTTGAGGAGTGTGTGGCACAGATGTTCTTCCTCCACCTCTTTGCCTGCACAGAGATCTTTCTCCTCACCATCATGGCCTATGATCGCTACCTAGCCATCTGCAACCCCATGCATTATGGCACCATCATGAGCCGGAAGATGTGCCTCCAGCTGGCCACAGTCATGTGGATGGGAGGGCTGATACATTCTGTGTCCCTCACTGCCCTGACCCTCAATCTCCCATACTGTGGTCCCAGTGCCATTGACAACTTCTTTTGCGATGTCCCTTTGGTCATTAAGTTGGCCTGCACAAACACCCATATCTTAGAAATGCTCATTGTCTCCAACTCAGGCCTCATCTCTGTGGTCTGCTTCCTGGTGCTGGTGACTTCCTATGTGGTCATTTTGGTCTCACTAAGGAACCATCTCTCGGAAGGGCAACACAAGGCATTATCTACCTGTGCTGCTCACCTGACAGTGGTGACACTTTTCCTGGGACACTGCATTTTCATCTATCTCAGGCCAGCCAAGAGTTTAGCTGCAGACAAAGTCGTGTCAGTTTTCTTCACGGCCATTACCCCTCTGATGAACCCCATTATCTATACCTTTAGGAATGAGGACATGAAAAATGCTTTGAGAAAGCTATGCAGGCGGCAGATTGATTCCCAAGACAAGTGACACTGTTGGGAGTGAACAGAAGGCTGCCAATCCCTGTGTACTGTCTGTCCCTATCCCCTCCCTCCAGGGTATTTTCTGGGCATGTATCTTCAGATTTTGACTTCTCTGCACCCTTAGCACTGAGGTGAAATCAAACAATGGCACTGGCTCTCATCCACAACAAGTTCTTTGAGGGATGCTTTAAGCTCATTTATCAGAGGGAAAGTTTTGAAATAGAAATGCCAAGGATATTCTAGATTGCTATGCTCTAAGGACCCAGCTCCTTTGGGCTCTTCATCTAAGCAGCCTAAGTGTATTTTGCAGGAACACTTCTTCCATTCTAAGGAAAATTATCCCTTCACCCTACGTACTCCTAGAAGAAGTTAATGCTTTAGCAAACACAAGACTACTCATTTGGTTTCCTCCTCTGGCCTGTGTAGTTAGGCTGAATTTGAGAGTTTCAAACTTGTCCTCATTCAGATAAGGATTTCATGGATGTACAGGTTTTGTGCAGACAGATATTTTTAGCCCAAACCCTACTGCCTCTCTTTCCCTGCATGCAGCAGGACAGATCTTTTCTTTCCTCAGGATGTTGCTAAATAAGCAGGTGAAGGCAGATCGGAGCTCTTTGCCCTTTTTCAGCAGGGTGTCTGAATCAAATGATACTTTTAGCTTAGATACATCTACTTATCTATTTTCCATATGGCTGCGCAAATGTGTTAGCACAACTTTGGGTGCAGCTTATGATTTGGAACAAGGAGCGAGGAGAGATAGAAACTCCCAAGTCTCCACTGCCATCAGGGAAAGGAGCAGATAGACACATGCTATGCAGACAGATGATGGTACTGTAGCATCAGCTGAGGAAGCTCATAGTCCTTGTCCTCTGGCCCACAGGCATACTCCTCTCTGGGGCAAAAGCATTGCACATATTCCTCCCGTGACAAATTGCCAAGGACCATAGTGGGGTTTTGCTTGCATGCTTTTAGACTGAGGTAGCTGACCAATGTTAATGCTTAGCTCTTGCAAAACAGCCTCCTTCATCAAGAGACATAAGAAAACAAAGAATACTGCCCTCACAGCCAGTGGCTTTCCTTTGCTAGCCAGAGGAAATCAGCGGGAAGAGAACCTGTCTGATGGGCAAATGACTAAAGTTCAGCAGTCTCCCACTGTTCCCCACTGCTCCTAATCTGTGGAATTTCATCTTAGGCTAAAGAAAATACTGAGAGAGAATGGGGCATTATATCCTCCCGCAGCCAGATCTTTATGCAGTGCTGCACATTTAGAGGGCTCCTGAGAACCTCTTGGGTTATGCTGAAGGAGGTAAGGGGTTTTTTGGTCTCTTGATCAAGAACAAAGCTCCAGCACAGATGCTTTTTACAGTGTCCAAAGGTACTTTGGAGGCCAGACTAGCTTCTGCCTGCTCCCAGCCCTTCTCAGCTGTATTTCTTGTAGCACATTAAAGCACTTTGCATGTGAGTGAGAGATTTCCCTTGCTCTGGTGCTGCTGTAAGTCTACACCACCTCACCCGAGAGCTGGAGCAATTCATGAGCCAGCTGTGCTGACCCCATACTTTCAAAGAGCTCACAGTCTACTTCTACGGGGTAGGGATTGGTCCCTGCCCTGCCACCATTTAATTCCCACTCTTGCTCTGCCTCCATCATATGAATTACGACTGGTTAGAATAGCTAGTTCCTCTAAGTCCTGCTGTAAATCTTTCACTAAGGTTTTTTTCTGCTTCATGAACAGGCAGTGTACATCCAAATTAACAACGGTCTGATGGGGGGATGCAAGCCTCAGTGTCTGCCTCTGCTGTCAGGAGGGCACATGTAATGATCTCGTTGCCAGCAGGAGGGCAGGTACAAAGTCTGCACATGCTGCGGGTGGCTGCGTCCCTACCATGTCCATTACGGACACAACTGGCCTTTGAAAGCCAGCATGACCCAAGGAGGAGAAGCAATCTAGGAACTCATCACGAGGTCAGCTCATGTTCATGGGCCCAAATCAGTCAGTGAAGCAGGCAAGCTCTAGGCCCAGGAGGGTAGGAGGGGTTCACAGGTGTCTGGGGATGGTGCTTGTTGTGGGAAGAGGTGTGTGCTCCATGCCTGCCCCATCTCCCCCAACTCCTTCCTCTGCCCTTTGGATCCCTGCCCAGGGGGTTCTGGGATGGGGAGGAGAGTGCCACACACTGTCTCATTCTCCATGCAGTGGGGCTACACCGCAGGCATCCCAGCAGCAGGGAGGGTGGGGACGGGCACAGCTCCAACCATCTATTCCACCATTGCCAAGCAATGGGGAACAGAGATGGCCCCCATGATGCCATATTCCTACAGTGGTCCTTTGCCTTTTTCAAAGCACGGTCTTTGGTCGCCAGTGCACAGGTTTTGATTTTCTCCAGGATCACCACACTGAAAGTGTTAAGTGCTCATCTGAGTGGTGGCAAACAAAGCACTACAGCAGATGAGGGCCCTTGCGGTTAAGGCACATTTCCACATTTAAGGTTAATTCCTTCTCATTTCTGCAATTCAGAGGTTTCAGGTTTGTGAACCAGAGAAGAGGACCAGGTTCACCTCATTATCATTGTTAATTTGATCCAGCACTGATTTCCAATTGTTTATGTACAGGTTCTGTGTGTCAGCGTTAGTGGCTAAGATGCCAGTTCTACATGTCCCCAGTGATTCTTTCCTTCTGCTCCAAGGACAGCTGTGGCAGAAACCTCCAGTGGCTCCTTCTAGCTGTGAAATGTGGCTGTGTTTAGAACCTTTTGATAGGAATGGAAAACATTTGATTTCCCATGTACTAAGAAGGCGGCATTAAGCTTGAGCTCTGCAAGAAAGAGGTGTTTTAATCTGGAGTGCATATTTATGACAAAGTCCTGCTTTCTGGGAACACGCTTTCCTTCCTCTTTCTTTCCTTCCCATATATTTCATTCCTTTGTCCATGTAAGATTCCCAGGCCATCCAGAACATCCACTGAAATACCAGAAAGAGCGGTCTTGGGAAACTGTGCTTTAAAAAGCCAAATGCCCCTACCTTGCTTCAGATGGAGAAGGGGGCCAAACCTCAACAAGATGAAAAGTCCTCTGAGCTTGTCACGCAGCCTGCATACCTGTTTTCAAGCTTGGGACAATTCATTTTCTGGAAACAGTTTCAATGAAGCGGTGTTGGCTTCCAATAGCTCATTGGGCCAGATGTTCAACACCCACAATCCCATGGGCTCTGATGAGAGATATCAATGACCCCTTATGGGCATAGCTCCAAAACATCTTCTGGTCCTTGCTTCCTTTGGCACTGATGGCCTTTGGGGTGGCTCTGAGCTAGTGCTGTCAGGGTTGGCTGTGTCCAGCTGCAGCCCTGCAGCAGGTGCACTGGGATGTCACAGCTGTCATTGTTGTCATATTCAGCAGGGACACATCGGTTCACTGCTGAAAGGCTGCTGAAAGGCTGCTGAAGGAGCTAGAGTGGGGTGCTGTGAGGTGGAGGAGGGAGCAGTGGGTCTTGGGGAGAGAATGTAATGATGCTGCAAGTGGCCTGGGAGAAGTTTGCTTTGCAGTCCTGCCACACACACACGCCTTTATTTTCCTTCAGGTAGAAAAGGAATTCCCACAAGAAAATCCCTCCAGGACCCCATCAGGAGTCCTCATGGTTGAGACCACAGACCAGACAGGATGCGTATGAGTATGGAAATTGAGTATGACAAGAAGGGAAGAAAGCCTTCCAAATGAAGCCTCACGTTCAATCACAGAATGGTAACTTGACCATTGCCTCTCTGTTTTTTTTTTCTGTGGAAGCCAGTGAGAGTAGGATGCTGAATGAAGACTCTGTGCCAACGTCTGGAAGGCCACAGAAGGAGGAAAGTCCCCAAGCCTTTCCCTTTCTGGCTTGGTGTTTCTTCTCTACTGACCACTGTCCAGGGTCAGTGCAGCTGGCTGTGTGTGGGTGGATATGGGCACTGGGGAGCTCCAAACTCCTTATGGTATGGGGGAGGAAGCAGGGGAGGCAGCTGGGAGAGCATGAAAGGGAGGGCTGTGCAGATGGATGAAGTTAGCTGCTTGTTAGTGACTTGATCTGGGAATCTGTTGCATAACTCTCTGTTTGTCTATCTTCTTTCCCCTTGATGTAGCATCCTGGGACAATGAAGGAGCCAAGGGGATTATGAAAGGAGGCATATGTGCCAATCCCATGGCACCAGACTTGATGGCTCTGCATGTGCTGGACAGCTGGCTGATGTCATTGCAAGCCCACCCTCAATCATCTTGGAAAGACAAGAGTGATCAGGAAGGTTCCTGATGCTTGCTAAAAGGCCCATGTCATCCCCATTTGAAAGAAGGGCATCAAGGGAGATCCAGGGAACTAGAGGCCTGCCAGCCTTACCTCAGTTCCTGGGAAGGTTTTGGAGCAAATGTTCATGGAAGTCATTCCTAAACACAGGAGGGACAAGAATGAGATTAGTGAGCCAGTATGGATGACCAAGGCGATGATTGTCCCAGTTGCTCACCTTACTTTGACTTTTTTCACTCCAGGTCTCCCTCACTTTACAGCACCGTCTCCATGCCCATTGGGTGTTGCCTGAAAAACAAAGCTATGGGCTTCTGCAATTTGCTGGTGTCTGAGCTCCCCAACAAGCCATTTGGCTTCTTTCCAAGCCCTGCTAATGCTCCTCAGTCACCTAAGATGTTCCAGTCCCAAACTTGCTTGTGTCCTCAAATTCATACTATATCCCAGCAGTGAACTGCACATCCTTCTTCTTAAACATGACCACCGCATGCTCTGTGTTCTCCATCCTGCCTGTACCAGCCACATTCCTACATGCACACAGCTCTTTTCCTGCACTCCTATCCCAGCCCTACACAGTGGCAAACACTGCCTCTCAGCTGTGACCCATTGGCCCCTCAGAAGAAGCCTTGGACTTCCTGGCATTTTCTGGTGCTTATTACAACTTCTCTGGCTTCCTCCAGAGATCTTAGGAGGGGACAGTTTGCTGTTGGTTCTACTAAGGTTCTTTATGACAATCTTTTATGAAATGTTTGCATTTTTATGATTTCTGTGCATGCATGTGTGTGTGTGTGTGTGTGTGTGTGCAGGGACTGGGGGGGTGGTGCACAAGGGGAAGGGTAGTCACAGAAAAGCACCAAGTAAACTACATCAGGCACTGACTGGGCTGCCAAGAAGAACCATCTGAGATATCCACAGGCCTGAGGCTTCAGGGCAAGACTTCTCTCCATAGAAGCGGACCCAGCCTCTGACACTCTCTAGAGAGGGAAATCAGCAGTGTCCATGCCATCTGAACACTCAAGGGGTGGGTTTTGAGTTCTGAGATCACCCTTCTTCTGACCCATTTTAGATATGTACTTCAGGATGGGGAACCATGCCTCGTATTGGTCATGCTGATAACATTGGCATTGCCTACTCAAGGTGCCGCACTACCATTCAGAGGGACCTCGACAGGCTGGAGAGGTGGGCGGAGAGGAACCTCGTGAAGTTCAACAAAGGCAAGGGCAGGGTCCTGCCCCTGGGGAGGAATAACCCCATGCACTAGGACAGGTTGGGGGTTGACCTGCTGGAAAGCATCTCAGCAGAGAAGGACCTGGGAGTGCTGGTGGACCGTGAACCAGCAATGTGCCTGGTGGCAAAGGTGGCAATGGTATCCTGAGCATCATAGCAGCAGGTAACGTTGCCAGCAGGCGGAGGGAGGTGATCCTCCCCCTCTACTCAGCCCTGCTGAGGCCACAGCTGCAGTACTGTATCCAGTTCTGGGCTCCCCCATACAAGAGAGACATAGGGCAACTGGAACAACTCCAGCAAAGGGCTACTAAGATGATTAGGGGACTGGAGCATTTCTCATATGAGGAAAGACTGAGAGAGCTGAGCCTGTTCAGCCTGGAGAAGAGAAGACTGAGAGGGGAATCTTATCAGTGTGTATTAGTATCTGAAGGTAGGGTGTCAAGAGGATGGGGCCAGACTCTTTTCAGTGGTGCCCAGAGACAGGACGCGAGGCAACAGGCACAAACTGAAACACAGACAGTTCCATCTGAACATGAGGAAAAAATCTTTTATTGTTAGGGTGACAGAGCACTGGAAGAGGTTGCCCAGAGAGGCTGTGGAGTCTCCTTCTCTGGAGATATTCAAAACACGCCTGGACAGGATCCAGTGCAACGTGCTGTAGGTGACCCTGCTTGAGCAGGGGGGTTGGACTAGATGATCTCCAGAGGTCCCTTCCAACCTCAACCATTCTGTGATTCTGGGAAGCTTTACACATTTTCTCGACCAAGAATGGAAGAATCACACCCGGCACTTGGAAAGGGGTGAAGTTGTGGGATACATGGTTTACTTTAGAAGGCATTCAGTATGCTTGCAATACAAAAAAGGTTGTGAAGGCGAATGGGCATGAAAGAAACATCCAATGGAGCTGCACAGAAGGAGGATGGAGCTGTACATAATATGAGGTGATACAAATCAGATCAGCACGTAGAGAAGACTTCTGCAGGAAAGGCTTTGTGAGGGATTACTGTAACTTTACTCAACTTAAAAATAAAGGGTAGACAGTGTGATAAAGTGATGAGGAAGTGTCCTAGAGAAAAAAGAGCTGGGCGGAGAGGAGGTTGTAGAGGTTTGAGGTAGTCCTTTCAGGATCTAAGCAGGGTGTAGTTTGGAGTCAAAGAAAAATTCAGAAGCTCTCAAGGAAGTCTTGGAATTAGTGCTACTAACCACTACAAGAACAGCACAACGCTCTAATAGAATTCTTCTTTTTCTTCTTCTTTTTCTTCTTCTTCTTCTTCTTCTTCTTCTTCTTCTTCTTGACGATGATAAACTAAAATTCTTTAATTTTATTCCTGACAGTCTCTTATTTCACAAATTAGCTACAACTTCTCAATATTTAACCTCTTTCTTACATAAGGTTTCAGAACAGCACTTCCCCTCCCCCCCCCAAATCTTTGTTTGATGTACACTGGCATAACGCTATGGCACTCCAAGTGCCTTACCCCCACCACCACACAGAGGCACAAGTCACAGGCATATTCCTACAATGCTTCTACAGGCAGGGCTCTGAGGGCTCAGACTTTCTGAGGATAACCATGCCAAGAGAAGGTGAGGTAGCTCAGAGTGGCTTCCCATTGGCTTATTTTAGATCTTTTCCGTGGTTGGAATTCATCCTGCCTAATTTTAAGAGTGGGATTAGGTCAACCAAATTTAATGATTTCTATTTATGTGGCTATTTATCAAACACCCCCTCCATGTGTCACTCTTTTGAGACACTGCATCTGTGAGCTGCAACTCCCTCCAGCAGAACATTTCCTGGAACCAAATCTCTCACTTCCTGCTTGATGATGGCATTAGCCAACTGTCTATAATACAAATGTGGGCTCCAGATGAACTCCACCCCAAGCCTTACAGAAACATTTGGATTCAGAGAGTGCAGAGGTGCCTAAGGGAGGTCTTCACATCACTCAAATGTGCTTCCTAGCCTGGGATTTTCAGCTTTATATATGTTGAATAGAGGGACACGGTCATCTGCTGAGGGGGAAGTGGAAAGCCCTGCTTAGAAACCTGGCTACTGCCTGGTGCAGGTTCAGTGGATCTCCCTCCAGAATCAGAAAGCTTGATTCAGTGACAAAGCCCAAGGAAAGTGGGAGGGCACATGCCTGCCCACCCTTGCTCCAGTGGGTAGCACCTCGAATATGACAGGAATCCAACTGGAGAGGACACCACCCTACCTGAACACTCTACAGCCCCAAGCCCTCTATGACAGTGAGCAAAGAAGAGCTGACCTGCTGGCAGCCCTCTCTGACACAACCCAAGTGGCCTCATCGGTTGGGGAAAACAAACGTTCAAGTCGTGAGCCAGCTCAGGTGGCCAGCATAGCTCCTGAGGAGGGACCAGCAGCAGGCACTGCATATGGGTGTGAATCAGCATCTCCAAGAGAGTGTCCACTACAGCATGAACATTGGCACCCCTACACTCCCACGATGGGGAGCAGAGAAGCACTGACCTGCCAGAGGGCTCCCGGAACGCCTCAGCAGACTGTGTGGGTGGGTATAGATCGGCATGCAGGAGAGGTTACGTCTCTGGCCTCAGCACCTGCACTGCCACATTCCCTGTGACAGGGAACCAGTCAAGGTCTTTGAAGCCTGTGGTGGCTGGTGGAGGTGCACAGGGCACCACCAGCCATCTGCATTCAAATGGCATGAACTGGAACTGGCATTGGGCCTTCCCATGCTGCAGTGTCCAGCTTAACCCTCTTGCAAGTGGGCAACAGCTGCTGGAACCTGCCACTGGCTCGGGATCTCCATGGTTCCTGATACCTGGCAGAGACTTGTGGAGCTGCCAGAGAGCTACTGGGAGACTCCTGCACCAAACGGGAAAGAAAAAAGGTTTTCTAAAGAACCAGTTTAGGAGCTGCCCCTACCTGCCCTTGGGAGCTGCCCTACCCTTTTCTCATGAGCCAGCCACATGTGCTGGAGGTGCCCGGGAGTGCTGCTTTGGAACACAGCAGTTGATCACCCTCTGGCCTATGGACGTACAGCTACGTCCAAGGAGTCTGGAGAGCTGAAGAACAGCGGCCCCTCCCACCAGCAAGGAGCTCAACAGTGGCTTCTACCCATTGTATCTCATCCTCCACCATGCACCGTGACAAAGAGTGTGGCTCTGTCTTCTTGGTGACCTCTTGGTAAGCATCCAAAGGCTGCTGTCAGGTCCCCCTGAAGCCTTCCCTTCTCCAGGCTGAACAATCCCAGCCTCCTCAGCCTCTCCTCATAGGATAAGTGCTTCAGCCCTAGACCATCTGGGTAGCCCTCCACTGAACTCGTCCAAGTTTCTCCACATCTCCCCCTGTATGGAGGGGTGTGTGTGTGTGTGTGTGTGTGTGAGAGAGAGAGAGAGAGAGAGAGCAAAACTGGATGCAGTATCTAGATACAGACTAGCAAGTACTGAATAGAGGTGGATAATCACTTCCCTTGGTCTCCTGGCTGTGCTTCTGTTAATACAGCCCTGCATGCTGTTGGCCTTCTTTGCTGCCAGAGTACGCTGCAGGCTCACGTTCAGCTCACACTCGGCCAGGATCCCCCCGTCCCTTTTCTGCAGAGCAGCTCCCCAGACAGGCAGTCGCATGCCTGTATTGTGGGAGGGATTCTTCCTTCCCAAGGTCAGGACTTTGCATTTGTCCTTGCTGAAGTATGCTTTAACACACCTAACACCAGACTCAGCACTACATTCAGCAGAAAATGTAAGCACCTCTAGGCACACAGCATTTTTCAGGTGCCAAAGAGAAGTACTTCTTCCTGTAAATCTCCATTCATCTTTCTTTTATTGATTTCAGTAAGGAAAAAAAAATCATGTATAGTGATGTAATTAACCCACTTAACCCTTAATGGTCTTTAAATACTTCTGGATTTTATTGGATCTGCAAAGGATCTTAGGCATACTAGAATGTACGGATATGTTTAATTTGTCACTATGGATCATTCCCTGTTTTGCTCTGGAGTCCAGTTTTCCTGACCATCCACACTGCAAGGGTTCTAGACTGTGCTGGGAATGATTTTGTCACTTCACTACTTCTCTCTCCAGAGATGATTTGGTGTTAGGTGAGTGCAGAGACCAAGCAGCTGGCCAGATGGGATTTTGTTTCGTCTCTTTATCCAACTCAGTCCTCCACCAATGCTCCAGAAGGTATCATAACTCAATTACGCTCATGCCGTGACTTACTGAGCCTGAACATTCAACCATTTTTTTTCAGCCTACTTATCCACCCATTTAGATGGTAAGGACCTTCTGTGGGTACAAGAATATTGTGGCAGATGGTGTTAAAAGCCTTACTAAAGTCAAGGTAGTTGACATCTACTGTTCTTCTCTCATCCAGAAATCCAGTCATTTCGTCATAGAAGGCAATCACAGAATCACAGAATCACAGAATGGTTGAGGCTGGAAGCAGGGTCACCTAGAACACATTGTGCAGGATTGAGTCCAGATGAGTTTGGAATATCTCCACAGAAGGAGACTCCACAAGCTCTCTGGGAAACCTGGTCCAGTGCTCTGCTCTGTTGCCCTCACAGTGAGGAAGTTTCTCCTCATATTGAGATGGAACTGTCTGTGTTTCAGTTTGTGCCCGTTGCCTCATGTCCTGTCTCTGGGCACTACTGAAAAGAGTCTGGTCCCATCCTCTTGACACCCTCCCTTTAGATACCTGTATACATTGATAAGATACCCTCTCAGCCTTCTCTTCTCCAGGCTGAACAGGCCCAGCTCTCTCAGCCTTTCCTCATGAGAGATGCTCCAGTCCCCTAATCATCTTTGGAGCCCTTCACTGGACTCTCTCCAGTAGTGCCATGTCTCTCTTGTATTGGGCAGCCCAGAACTGGACACAGTACTCCAGATGTGAATGAGGTTGGCTGAGCATGATCTACCCCAGGTAAATCCATGCTGTCTGTTCCCAGTCACTTTCTCCTTTGTGTACTCTCAAATGTGATTCAACAGGACACGCTCTATGACAAACCCCTCACCAAAGTGTGGTTAAACAGCCTTTAGTTCCCTTGATCATTCTTTTGGGCCTTTTTGAAGATGAATGACACATGCTCTTTTGGCCACTTGTCAGGTACCCCCCCCCAATCTCCATGACCTTTCAAAGGTGATACAGAGCATCCTCACTATGTCTTCGGCCTATTCTCTCAGCACCCTTGGAAGCAACCTCTTGTTCCCATGGACTCTTCAGGGCTAAGTTCACTCAGTCAGCCTCTGACTTGATCATCATCCACTGCTGGTTATTTTCTTCCTCTCTTCCTTGCTTGCCTCTGCACCAAACCTCTAACAAACACCCCAAATGCGACTAAGTCCCATTAGAACTGAGTAGACCTCATGACCGTTCCAAAGGTGGACCCGTGCACTGTGACTTCCCACAGCCTTCTGGAGTCAGGTAGGCCAGCTTACCATTCAAAATCCTGAAGCTGCGTAGACCAGCAGGCTGCTATGAAGATGGCCTCCTGGACCTGGGTAGACCTGCTCACCACTCTGAGGAAAGTCTCCCAGAGCTGGGGAGATCTGCTCACTACACTGAAATCCTGGAGCCAGGTGTGACATGCCACTAGAGGGGCATCCGGGTTTCACTTGGATTCCAGGGTTAGTTGTGCTGAACTCGAGAGATCATCATTTGTCAAGTGTGAGAATTTATTAAAGATAAGAGGCTATAACAAAGATAAAAGTATAGTAAAGCTGAAACTATAACAGAACTGAATATATATACACATATGAGCTTTACAGTTCAATCATGGATGCATGATACAATGATGACTCTCACCATTTCCTCGAGGGCCACCCCTCTGGTATAGTTTTCCCCAGATTCTCTAACAATGGGTGCACAGTACAGTGACTGCTCTCACACCTTTTGGGCACCCTTCTGGTCTAATTTTCCCCGGTTTCTCCTCACCACGCTGTTGACATCAGGGGTATTCCCATTGATGGGTGGGTCCTAGGTCCACAGGCCAGCTGAGAGTGGGTTCCAGTCCACAACAAACATATGTGGCTTCCTCTCTTTTATAGCCAGTGTCGCAGGCAGGGGAGGTTATTAGTATTCTATTCTTACCACTCCAACGGTTTCTTGTCAGAGGTTCTCTTAACTCCAGAAGAGTAACCTTGAGAGACATCCCAACTCAAGAGGAGATTCACCGCCGTGCAGCCTGCTGCCGTGCAGGAGAGCTCAACGGGCTTTAGCCTGCAGCGCTATTTATGGGCATAGAGTTTGACTAATGGTCATACAATATTTGGTGTGGAGATGTACTTTTTTTGCTGACCTCATGCCGTGTTGGGGAAAATATACCCTTTTTTGCTGATCTCATGCCCATTTCTGGCCTCATCAGTTGCAACCAGTATCACCTAGTTCCTCCTGGTCAGCCCTGGGTGCTGTCAGTTATTTGCGGTCAGCTGGGGCCTGAGATGGATGGGGTGGGGGGGCAGAGTAGTTGTGCTCCACCACACTTTGGGCCCCAGATGGGGCGGGGGGAGGTAGTTGCGCTCCACCACAGCCAGTCAAAACAATGCCAGCCCACAGGTATACAAAAGCAGTATGTCAATAACAGTGTGCATCTCAACAGGTAGCCTCCTGCTCAGCCCACAGCACTGCTCAGTGGGTAACAATGCGCCCATTAACAGGTCGTTCTGAGGGGAATGGCTCCACAGCACTGAGATGTTTTTGGTGTGGGTCTGCCCTGTCACTTCTCCTTTGTCTGGACTTGTCAATCATGGGGTCGCGAGAAGGTGTGCATCCAGGCTGCAGCAACCCCACAGTGTCGTGGCTCCAGTCATGGTGCACCTGGGGTTCATTGACTCTTGGGGAACACCCCAGAGCAAACCCCTCTTCTAGGGGCTGCACCATCCAGAGTCCCATGCTTGCTTGTGTGGCGCCTGTCACCCGGTAGATTTGATGACTATTTCTAATTGCCAGAGCTCTGTAGACTAGCTGACTGCTCCAGAAAACCAAGCTGGGTAGACTTTCTGGCTGCCCTGAAGATGGCCTCCTGAAGCTGGGTAGATCAGCTGACCGTTCCAAAGTCCTGGAGCTGGATAGACCAATTGGCTGCTCTGCAGGCAGCCTCCCAGAGCCACTTAGACTGCCTGCCTGCTCCAACGAAAGCCTCCTGGACCTGGATAGAGTGTCTGGCTGCTGCAAGGCAAATGCAGCAGGCTGGCCACTCCCAGGGAGTTCCCCAACCATTTTTTGTTTCCTTGGAGGATTTTATTTTCTCTCTCTTCCCTTTTTCTTGCTTTCTTTGCTTTGCTTTCTATTTTGTTTTCTTTTCCTTTTTTTTTTCCCTGTTTTCTCCTTGGTTTCATTTTGCCTCCCCCCAGCCCTCCCCTTTCTCCTGCCCCAAGCTCCCTGGGAGACCCACTTACTGCTTCACAAACAAAACAACACACTGTCCTACAGAAGGGAAAGGTGCTGTTTATTAATCTACACTCTTTCTCTAATTGCTCACTGTTTTCTTTTTCTTTTCTTTTCTTTTATTATTATTTTTTTTATTTTTCTCTGTTGCTGTTCCTTCACTTTGGGGCCCAGATGTCACTTAGGGCTGAGGAAGAATCCCTGACCTCAGGCTGCCTGGCACCCCGAGGCAGCAGGGGGCCCAGGCAAGCCCTCACCACCCCGCAGCCCTTCTCTCACTGCACAGGAGGAAGGCAGCTGTGGCTGCATGGGGCTGATCAGGCGTGGCTCACCAGGATCTGTGAGCTTTCCAGGGAAGGAGATTCCATGCACGTCATCTGCCTCTGTCTCCCCTATACACCGTCCAGCCATCAAGCACTTTGGGAGACGCACTTATTACCAAGCCCAGAATGTGTGGGAAGGAAAGAAAAGATAAAAGAGACTGGTACTTGACCCCAATGCCTCCCCCTTGCTCAGCATTCTCCCAAACCACCACAGGAGTAGGGTAGCACCAGGCCCAGGGGTGGGGCAGGCGGTTTGCCATCAAGACAAGTTCTACCCAGCTCATGAGTCTTAAGCATCAGGGGCCAGGCCTGCCCACCTGCTGAAACTGTGTGGAAATGGCTGGCTGGCTGCCACCCATGCTCGCCCATCTGCCATGGCAGAGTCAGCAGAGTGATGCCAGGTCTACCCCACAACCTGCAGAGGGTGAGGGGCATGCTAGAGCTGGACCCAGTGACCATCACACTAGGGGAGGCTGAGGGTTGCAGCTGACTTTTCAAGCTCTCAGGTCAACTAGCTCCTGAGCAGGGGAGGTAAAGAATAAAAACAAGATGGGAGCTGGACCCCTCCTGATGCAAGAAAGGGCCTCCTGCTTGCACCCTCCCCCTCCACCGCTGCAGCCCTCACCACTGTTATAGGTAAACGCGACAAATTGACAGCCACTTGGGCCGGGTTGCATAAATTCCAATTTAATAGAATAATTGAGCAAGTCACAAGTAAGCAAAACAGCACTGGGCGGCCGGGGAGTCTCCTGCTCCACCAACGGCGCGCGCAATCCCCCGCTCACAGTCCCCTTATATGCCTGTAACTTCTGTGGTTGCGCTGGCTGTTGCTGGGGGGGTCGGGATGAAAGCTGGCGTCTTCCTCTGCATTGTACGTGGTGCCCTTCAGGTTGCGCGCATACATTTCACAATGCAATATCGCTCTGCTGTCTCAGTACAATCATTGTGGTGATAGCCGGTACTTAGCGCCTAGTTTCATGATAAAATCACTTCGCGAGTTGATGTAACAAATTATCACCTATCACACCACCAGTGGTGGCAGGGAGGATTGGCTGTGCAGGAACTGAAGGGAAGGCCACCCAGCTACCCAGCATGTGCTGGGGGCCAAACCCCCACCCTGCCTCAGATGACCAGCAAAATCTTGTGTCAAGGACCACCTCCGCTATGTACAAAACCCTGACCCAGAATCAGGTCATCTATGAATGATTTAGAAGCAGATTCCCCACTAACATATGGATCACAATGAGTGAAAGGTCATGCCACATCTGTCTGCACTCCGGTCCCAACAATGAGCAGCACGTCACACTGAGAAGTGACTATCCTTTGCTCAGCACTCATTAGACCACACCCAGATACAGCATCCAGTTTTGTGCCTTCAATAAAAGAAAGACATCAATACACCAGAGTGAGTTCAGCAGAGGACCATCAAGACAGTAAGGAACTGGAGCACCTGCCCTCTGAGAAGAGGTTAGGAAGATGGGCTTATTGAGCCTGGAGAAGGGAAGGCTTCAGGGGCATGTCATAGCATTCCTCCATTGCAAACTTACCATGAATAAAGAGCCAGGCTCCTCACAGTGATGCATGGCAGAAGAATGAGAGAGAATGGATATGAGCTCAACCAAAAGCAATTCCAGCTATGCATAAGGAAAAAGAAAAATCACTGAGGCACCTCTACTCTGTGGTATCACTATGTGTAGGGGGATTCTGACTTGGAGGTATATCCCACACTCCAGTGGCTACTCGGCCAAGCACATACAGCAACTGTCTGAAGAACTGTGAGGACCCACATTCATGGTCTGTACGCATACTGAAAATCAAGATCAAGTGAGCTTTTGCCCTTCTGCTCCACGGGAGATTTCTGTCCTCCCTGAGCTCACCTTAGGATACCTGCATTATGGTTTGACGCCCCAGTCAAACTCGCCACCTGACACTGTCCCACAAGCACGTAACACCACTCGCAGGCATCAGCGGCAGGAGTTGGGCACTATGTGCCAGAAGTGAGAGCACCCTGCCTCACTGCGTAAGCAAAAAGTGATAGGAGTAGTGGTGTTTCACTGATGGCCAGGGCGTGGTTCTCACATGCAGAGCTCCCACTGTTCTACACCTCTCATGTCTCTTCACAGTGCCAGACTAGAGACAAGCTTAACGGAGTCTTCTTTCCCCACTGCTTTCACCAAGCCAGTTCCCTTGGCTGTGGTGCCACCTAAGAATGTCAAGGCCCTGAGTGCACTAACAGACCTTAGGTGCCCTGACTAGGCTCACCTGCGACATCCACCAATTCCCTCTGACCAGGGGCTCAATTTCACTTCAGGCTGGGGTTCTGCGATTGTGCCTGAGCTAGGTATTAAGTATGTCTGCTCCTGTATGTGGTGCTACAGGACTTGGCAGTGTTGGTGAGGCCATTGCCTGGCCTGTGCTGTGGCCCTCCTTGACTCCTGGCTTGCCTTCCCTTAGGGTAAAGCCCCACTCTTGCTGCTCCCTGAGAGTTAGCTCAGGCCACCTCAGCCCTAAGCCGAGCACCGTGATGCCTGGCCCTAGAGTTGCATTGGGACCGGTCCCCCACAGTGGTCCTGCAGTCCCACAGTGACTTCTGAGTCCTCCAGGAGGCTGTGCTCAGCATGCAGAGGCAGATAACAGCCCTCCAGGCTGCATTAGCTTCCCCTGTGCCCAGAGCATCCCCTGCTCCTCAGCTCCCTGCTTCCTCTAATGATGCTTGAGCAAGGGAATGGGGGTTCACCAGTAAGACCTTCCTAATGCTCCCTGCTTCCTCAGAGCCCTTCCCAACACATATCAGCTGCTCGGCTGCCCTCATCTCCTGGCTCTTCAGGACGGCTCTAGACTGGGTTTCCCCCTGTATGGAGTGCAATAACCCTATAGTACCCTGAGAACCTGCTTGTGTCTCTGGGCTGGTCTTTGAGGACAGCAATTGTGCAGCTGTGGCTGAGCTTGCCTTGCTGGAGCTCTGGCAGGGGACTCACTCAGCTGCTGACTATCCACTACAAATGAGGAAGCTGTCTGTGGCAGCTGGGTGGGGAGAATGGCCAGGATGGATCCTCCCCAGAGCCTGAGGCAGCTCTCAGACCTGCCTCTTTCTGTGGACAGGCACCTCATGGAATGCCTGCGAGTGCGGTGGGACCCTTGGGGGAGCCCAGCCATGCTTTTCCTCACCTCCTCCCCCTCACCACTCCTTACTGCACCAGCAAATCTCCTGCTCCTACTGGTGCCAAGGGAGTGTGGTTGCAGGTGTACACCCTAGAGCTGCACCTCACCGTACCCCTTATCATTGCCCTCCCTCATGGGCACACAATCCAAACCACTGCTCTGGTGGACTCGGGGGGTTGCCACACTCCTGTGGCCTCTGAGTTTGTCCAGAGTGCCCACATCCTTATCCAGCTCCTGCTGACCCCAACCACAGTCACTCTAGTAGATGGGAGGAGTACCCAAGAGGGCAGGGGGAAGTGTGGGAGGTGGGGCAATTACCCATGATTCTGTTCCCTCGACCACAGCTATGACACCTGGACACTCTGAGATTGTTGTCCTTCCCCATCCTGCATACACCCATCTCTCCAGTCATCTTTGGGTTGCCCTGGTTACAGAAGCACAACCCTAGAATTGACTGGAAATTGGCATCCTTGTACTTCCCTGCAGGAGAGCATTACTCAGAAGGTGAGGGTAGGAGCCAGCCTGGAGATCCTCATGGAACTGTTCTCCAGATACAGCATCCCACAGGGGTGTTTCTAGAAAGTCTCATGTTCCTGGTGCCACACCACACCGACAGTTGTCTTGCTGCTTGGCTGCTGTGACTGTGTTTGAAGGGAGCTGTTTCTGGTGACCTCCTGTCATGCAGGAACCAAGCAGTGGAACTGCACAAGAGTGGTACCCAGTACAGCAACCCTGCATCCTAGTGGTGCCCTCATCACAGCACAGCCTCAGCACCAAGGTGTCCGCCTCGCTGCAGCTGCCACCGGTGTGACAGCCTGCAGCTCTGACTCCCCCAGCTCTCAAGACTATACCTCTGCTGGATCTCCCTGACAATGCTTCTAGGGGAGTGCAACAACTGTGTGGACATCTTCAGAAAGAATGCTGCAGAAACTCTACCACCTCACTTCCTCTGTGACTGTCCTCATGCCAGGGAAGGAAGTGCCCTTCAGATGCATCTATACCTCATCATGCCCTGGGTTAACAGTCCTTGAGGCGAACCATCTGGAGTACAGGTTCACCTATCCTTCCAGCTCCCCAGGGGGGAGAGGGGGAAGGGGGACAGGGACTATATACGTGTGTGTATATATATATATATATATATACAGTAGGCGGCCCGTCTGCCCTGGTGTGTGTGTATATATACACACATATATATATATATATAAAGAACTGGCACCCCCTGTCTCTCTTCACAGAGCTCTCTGAACACCTACAGGGGACTCACCGATTCGTAAAGCTGGACCTGCAAAAGAGGAAAGACTTTGCTCCAAATCCAGAAGGCAGAGGAATGGAGAAGGGCCTTCTGCACCACATAAGGCCACGAGGAGTATCTAGTGATGCCATTAGCCTCCACAATGTGCCATTCACTTCCCAGTAGGTTGTTGGAAAATCACAGAATCACAGAATCGCTGAGGTTGGAAGGGACCTCTGGAGATCATCTAGTCCAACCCCCTGCTCAAGCAGGGTCACCTAGAGCACATTGCACAGGATTGCATCCAGGCACGTTTTGAATATCTCCAGAGAAGGAGACTCCACAGCCTCTCGGGGCAACCTGTTCCAGTGCTCTGTCACCCTCACAGTGAAAAAGTTTTTCCTCATGTTCAGATGGAAGTGTCTGTGTTTCAGTTTGTGCCCATTGCCTCGCGTCCTGTCGCTCGGCACCACTGAAAAGAGTCTGGTCCCATCCTCTTGACACCCTCCCTTCAGATACTTGTACACGTTGATAAGATCTCCTCTCAGCCTTCTCTTCTCCAAGCTAAACAGGCCAAGCTCTCTCAGCCTTTCCTCATAAGAGAGATGCTCCAGTCCCCTAATCATCTTTGTGGCCCTTCGCTGGACTTGCTCCAGTAGTGCCACATCCCTCTTGTACTGGGGAGCCCAGAACTGGACGCAGTACTCCAGATGTGGCCTCAGCAGGGCTGAGTAGAGGAGGAGAATCACCTTCCTCGACCTGCTGGCAACACTCTTCCTGATGCACCCCAGCATACCATTGGCCTTCTTGGCCACAAGGGCACATTGCTGCCTCATGCTTAACTTGGTGTCCACCAGCACTCCCAGGTCCTTCTCCGCGGAGCTGCTTTCCAGCAGGTCAACCCCCAACCTGTACTGCTGCATGGGGTTATTCCTCCCCAGGTGCAGGACCCTGCACTTCCCTTTGTTGAACTTCATGAGGTTCCTCTCTGCCCACCTCTCCAGCCTGTCCAGGTCTCTCTGAATGGCAGCACAGCCCTCTGGCGTATCAGCCACTCCTCCCAGTTTGGTATCGTCAGCAAACTTGCTGAGGGTGCACTCTGTCCCTTCATCCAGGTCATTGATGAAGAAGTTGAACAAGACTGGACCCAGTACTGACCCCTGGGGGACACCGCTAGCTACAGGCCTCCAACTAGACTCTGTGCCACTGATCACAACTCTCTGAGCTCTGCCATTCAGCCAGTTCTCAATCCACCTCACTGTCCACTCATCTAACCCACACTTCCTGAGCTTGTCTGTGAGGATGCTATGGGAGACAGTGTCAAAAGCCTTGCTGAAGTCTAGGTAGACAACATCCACTGCTCTCCCCTCATCTACCCAGCCAGTCATTCCATCAGAGAAGGCTATCAGATTGGTTAGGTATGATTTCCCCTTGGTGAAGCCATGCTGACTACTCCTGATCACCTTCTTGTCCTCCACATGCGTGGAGATGGCCCCCAGCATGAGCTGCTCCATCACCTTTGCAGGGATGGAGGTGAGGCTGACTGGCCTGTAGTTGCCTGGGTCCTCCTTCTTGCCCTTTTTGAAGACTGGGGTGACATTGGCTTTCTTCCAGTCCTCGGGCACCTCTCCTGTTCTCCATGACCTTTCAAAGATGATGGAGAGTGGCTTAGCAATAATGTCCGCCAGCTCCCTCAGCACTCGTGGGTGCATCCCATCAGGGCCCATGGATTTGTGGGTGTCAAGTTTGCTTAAATGATCTCTAACCCACTCCTCCTCCACCAAGGGAAAGTCTTCCTCTCTCCAGACTTTCTCTCTTGTCTCCAGGATCTGGGGTTCCTGAGGGCTGGCCTGAGCAGTAAAGACTGAAGCAAAGAAGGCATTCAGTAACTCTGCCTTCTCTGCATCCTTCGTCACCAGGGCACCCACCCCATTCAGCAAAGGGCCCACATTTTCCCTAGTCTTCCTCTTGCTACTGATGTATTTGAAGAAGCCCTTCTTGCTGTCCTTGACATCTCTCGCCAGATTTAATTCCAAACGGGCCTTAGCCTTCCTCCTCGCATCCCTGCATACTCTGACAATGTTCCTCTATTCCTCCCAAGTGGCCTGTCCCCCTTTCCACTTTCTGTAGACTTCCTTCTTCTGGTTGAGTTTTGCCAGGAGCTCCTTGCTCATCCATGCAGGTCTCCTGCCTCCTTTGCTTGACTTCCTACTCATAGGGATGCACCGCTCTTGAGCCTGGAGGAAGTGATGTTTGAATATTAACCAGCTCTCTTGAACGCCCCTTCCTTCTAGGGCCCTAACCCATGGGATTCCTCCAAGTAGGTCCCTGAAGAGGCCAAAGTTTGCTCTCCTCAAGTCCACGGTTGTGATCCTACTTGGTGCCCTGCTGCCTCCTTGCAGGATCCTGAACTCCACCATCTCATGGTCACTGCAGCCAAGGCTGCCCCGACCTTCACATCTTCAACCAGTCCTTCTTTGTTTGTTAGTACGAGGTCCAGCAGCACACCTCTCCTTGTTGGCTCCTCCACCACCTGTGTCAAGAAGTTGTCACCAATGCTCTGCAGGAACCTCCAGGACTGTTTGTGCCTAGCTGTGTTGTCTTTCCAGCAGATATCAGGGTCATTGAAGTCCCCCATGAGAACCAGGGCCTGGGATCGTGAGGCTACTTCCAGCTGTCTGTAGAAGGCCTCATCGACTTCCTCTTCCTGATCAGGTGGCCTGTAGTAAACACCCACAACAGTGTCACCCATGCTAGCCTGCCCTTTCATCCTTACCCATAAGCTCTCGACTCGCTCTTCATCCACCCCTAGGCACAGCTCAATACATTCCAGTTGCTCTCTCACATAAAGAGCAACTCCACCACCTCGCTTTCCTGGCCTGTCTTTCCTAAAAAGCACGTAGCCATCCATGACAGCACTCCAGTCATGTGAGCTATCCCACCATGTCTCTGTAACTGCAGTGAGATCATGGCCCTGCGACCGCACACACATCTCTAGTTCTTCCTGTTTGTTCCCCAAGCTGCATGCATTGGTGCACAGGCATTTCAGGGAGGTGATCGAGCATGCAGGTTTCCCAGGAGGGGTAAAAGAGGGTCCTCCATAGCCACATCCCATGCGCACTTCCCTGGCTGCATTCACCTGCTGGAGGCATCCTGACTTGAGCTGTCTTTTGCCAACTACCCTGTCACTATAACTCTCCCCTTCCCCCATCTTTCCTAGTTTAAAGCCCTCCTTACCACATTGGCCAACCTGTTGGCAAAGACCCATGTGCCCTGCCTCGTGAGGTGGATCCCATCTCTCGCCATCAGTTGTCGATCTTCAAACAGGGTCCCATGGTCGTAGAAACCAAAACCCTGTTGCCAACACCAGCGGTGCAGCCAGTCGTTAACCTGGAAAGTCCGTCTCCTCCTCCTCTCATCCATCCCCCTCACTGGCAGGATTGAGGAGAAGATGACCTGGGCTCCCAGGCCCTTGACCACCATCCCCAGAGCTCTGAAATCCTGCTTGATGGTCTCCAGTTTGCCCTTGGTGTCATTGGCGCCCACATGAAAGAGCAGCAGTGGGTAAAGGTTGCCCAGAGATGTTGTGGAGTTTCCTTCTATGGAGATATTCAAAACCCGCCTGGACACGATCCTGCGCAACATGCTCTAGGTGACCCTGCTTGAGCAAGGGGGTTGTATGTAGACGATCTCCAGAGGTCCCTTCCAACCTCAACCATTCTGTGACTCTGTGATTCTGTGAATAAGCCTGAATGGCCCTGAGCAGCCTCACCTGGGCCCTGGATGGCCAAGGCCCCTGCCATGTGAGCTGAGTCATGCCCCTGCGCTACTGGCTCCCCATCCCTTTGGCAGTGGCTGGCCCTGACTGCTCCCTCACATCTTAAGACTCAAGAGGGCAAGTGCCACAGGGTGTTTTATTAAACCTGCTCAAGGGTCTTGTGTGACCAACAGTTGTAAGCCATGGGTACTGCTTAGTTCAGATGTGAATAAGCCTGAACCAGGCAACTCTGGAAAATATCTGGCTCTTTGTGTCAACCCCTCCGACCAGAGCTGCAAGAGAAACCTGAACCTCAGCTACTGAGTGTTGGAAGGGTGTTGCTAAGGTCAATGCAGAAAGTTACTATCTTGAATGGCTACGCATTCCCAAGACACATTTCTCTCTCCAACCATGCCGATAAAAAATCACCTATAATTTTATCTCACTGTCCAAGCGAATATAAAATCCACATGTTTATGTAACTTCAATTTAAGCATAAAAGCAGCAGTTAAAGACTGGCTAAGTCTGCCTCATTGTGCATGTGACTTTAGATTTTATTCAAGGACTTCCCCACAGCAGGAGAGGGTGCTTGTTTACAAATCTGTGCTATTGCACTCACCATTCAGGCTTTTTTTTTCCCCCCCTTTTTTTGTTTAATATGTTGTCCATCCCCCCACCCCATGTGCCTCCCCACCACCCATTCACCATCACCTACTTGCTTGCTTGCATTCCCTTCTCTCCCCGGCCCTGGCTGTTCCTAAACTTTGCGGCCAGCATGTTGCTGCAGGCAGAGGAAGAATCCCTGACTGCAGGCTGACTGGCACCCCCACTACATCTCCCCCCACCACTGCAAAGGCACACAGTGCTTGCAGCAGGGCAATCTTGCCAGGATTTGCAAGCTTTTTCTGGGCACTCAGGGAAGCAGATTCTGCACGTGTCACCTGTTTCAGCTGACATCTGCACCTCACAACCCCCCACCAGCCCTGGCCCACATCCTGCTGCCACCCCAGACACCCTGCAGACCAAGCTCACTGTGAGGCCTGCTTATTGCCAAGGTCAGGGGACGCGGGTGGGGTCGCTTAAGAGAAGGCAAAATAAAACCCAGCAACTGGGACCCCACACCTTCCCCCGCCTCCTTGCCCTGCCATGCAGGGAAGGGCACACCAGCCCAGCAAATGAGAGCTCCAAGGCTGGGGGCCCCAGGGCAGAGCACAGTGTGGTGCAGCATGGCACAGAGACAACGCTGACCCTGCTCCCACCCGCCCACCAGGACAGGGGGAAAGAGCCACCTGGCTGCAGCTGAGGTTGGGGCTGGAGAACAGCACTACGTGGACCTTGCAGGGACACCAGGTCTCCCCCTCTCAGAGTGACACCGCATCAACCCAGGGCCAGACGAATGCCCTCCCGAGGGCCACCCGGCACCAGGAGAAATGGCTGCCAGGGAACCACTGGGGCCATGGTGGGAGAGCAACAGCAGGTCTACCCCGCGGTGGGGGAGAGGGAGCATCTCCCACATGAGCCTGAGCATCTCTCATGTGCGCCCATGCTGGGATGGGAGAGCAAAACCACATCTACCTCACAGCCTGCCCCATGGGGAAAGACATATCAGAGCTGGATCCAAGGACCTGCTGCTGTGACCCTCTCCCAGGATGGGGGTGGGACAAGGGGGGTTCCTTGATGAGCAGACTTTGGCAGCCACCATTGCCTTTTTGAGCCACCATCTCAGCCTGCTCTCAAGCAGGGCAGAAAAAGAATGAAAGGGGGGAAAAAAAAAAAAAAAGAAGGCCCTCCTCCTCCCTCTGCCCCTACCACTGCAGCTGCCACTACCAAAAGTGGTGGCGGTATGCTGACAGGCCTTGGAGGAATGCAGGGCCAGGACACCCAGCCACCCAGCACACCTCCTGCCTAAAACTCCCAAAGTCACAAGGATCACGAGACCTCACTTTTATGGTCCACAGTTGTACTGAAGAGCAAGAACAAGCAAGCTTCTGGCCTCCCTCACCTTGCCTTAGCACATCCATGTTACCACTTAACACCTCTACCACCCCATTCAAACTGCCCACCTGGCACTGCCCTCAGAGCACGTCATGCCCAACAAAGATTGGGAACTTGGCAGCAGAAGGCAGAACCCCTTGGGGCTTGTCCCCAACCTCACTGGGCTATTGGGGGAAAAAAAAATCAATCAGAACAGTGTTATTTCACTGGTGCCCCAGCCACAGCATGGGCCACATTTCCACAGGGCCTCCTGCTTCCTTTGCATCTCCTATGTCTCTCTGTAGTGCCAAACCAGAGTCAGGCTCAACAGGCTTGCTCTTCTTTCCTTGTTGATTCCACCAGGCCTTTTCCCCTAGTCAGGGATTAGCTGGAGACAGCCAAGGCCCTGAGTGCACTAAGAGGCCTTCAGTGGAAGCCTTCTTTCCTCTGACCAGCCTCTCCTGCTCCCTCTGCCCAGGGGCTCTATTAATACCAGCCTGGGGGCTTTCAGGCTATGCTTCAGTGCTGTCTCAGGGGTGTGTGCTCCAGCTCTGTTCCTCAAGTGCTGCTTGGACTCCCTGATGGACTGTGGATGGGGCCTGCCAGACTGTCTTCCCTGATGAGCCCTGGACTCTCAAGAGGATCTCTTGGCACCACCCTGCTCTGCTCGCCTGTCTGTGCTGCTGTGGGACTTGGCCCAGTGGGTGAGCTCACTGTCTGGCCTGGGCTGTAGTTGTTGTGTGTGTTCCTCCCCCTGCCCTGCCCCTTCTTGGCTCCTGCCTTGCCTTGCCTTAGGTAGAGCCCTGCTTCTGCTGCTCCCTAATGGTTAGCTCAGGCAGCCTCAAGCCCTCAGCTGAGCATCAGCAGGCCTGGCCCTGCAGTTGCCTTGGGGCCTGGCCCCACACTGCTCCTGCAGCCTGCCTTCCCCAGGCACTCTGGAGCCCTCCAGGACCCTCTGCTCAGCAGGCACAGGCACCTCACAGGCCTGAAAGCTGTGCTGTCTTCCCCTGGGCCCAGAGCATCCCTTGCTCCCTCAATCCTTTCATCAGCACTGAGCAAAGGGATGGGCACTCATCAGTTAGGTGACCCTAATGCTCCCTGCTTCCTCAGAGCCCTGGCTCTTCAGGATGCCCTGAGACTGGGTGTCCCCCTGTTTGGAGCACAAGGACCTTATTCTCCAGGCTCTGAGGACCTCTTTGTGACTTGTCAGTGTGCAGCTGTGGCTGAGCTTGCCTGGCTGGAGCTTTGGCAGGGGAATCACTCAGCTGCTGACTATTTGCTTGAAATGAAGAAGCTGGCTGTGGCAGCTGGGTGGGAAGAATGGCCAGGCAGGGTCCTCCCCAGAGCTTGAGGCAGCTCTTAGACCTGCCTCTCTCTGTGGACAAGCACCTCATGGTGTGTCTGAGAGTGCAGTGGGACCCTTGGCTCCCCCAGCTGTCAACACCAGACCTCTGCTGCACCTCCCTGGCAATGCTCCTAGGTGAATACCCTGACTGTGTGGACCGTTTCTGAAAGGCAGCTGCAGAAACCCTACCACCCCGTTGCCTCTATGATGGTCCTACGGACCTCATGCCAGGGAAGGAAGTGACCTTTGGGTGCATCTATACCTCCTTATGCCCTGAGGTAACCGCCCTTGAGGAAAACCATCTGGAGCACAGATTCCTCTGTCCTTCTAGCCCCTGGGAGGGCAGGGGCTATACTTTTTTCTGCTTCTCTTTTTCTTCTTCTAATAGGTGGTGGAGAAGGAAGGATGTCCCTGTGTAGATTACAGGGGGCTGAATGACATGAGAGTAAAGAACTGGCACCCCCTGTCTCTCTTCACAGAGCTCTCTGAATGCCTACAGGGCACTTGCTAGTGCAGAAAGCTGGACCTGCAAGAAGGAAAAGGCTTTGCTCCAAATCCAGAAGCAGGACAAATGCAGAAGGGTCTTCTGCACCACACAGGGCCACAAAGAGTACCTGGGGATGCCGTCAGCCTCCGCAGTTTGCCAGCCACTT